>NC_081846.1:26406683-26626683 GCF_963259705.1 Myotis daubentonii
AAAAGACTAATATGCTAAGTGTTCCTCTGAACATCCAACTGGTCACTATGACATGCACTGGCCACCAGGGGGCAGACGGTCAATGCAGGATTTTGCTGTGACGTGCACTGGCCATTTACAAAGAAACAGTACCGTGGACCTGGCGCTGACAAAACAACACTTGGCTTCCCCCAAGTGGGACACAGGCCCTGCCACCACCCTGGAGCGACAGCCCACCAAATCGCAGCCAATGCTGCCGAGATCCTATGACACAAAATGCGGCCCACAGTCCAGCCTGGAAATGGTGGCTGTGGGTGCCAAGTAATGACGTCATGTAGCAACGCCTGGCTTCCTCTCCCTAGCAACAGGCCATCTATAATAATAAAAGCATAATATGCAAATCAACCAAACAACTAAACAGCAAAGTGACTATCTGGACAACCGTCCGGATGGCCTTCCAGATGACCACACTATGACACACACTGGCAACAGGCCAGCCAAGGCAGGTGTGATGCGATTGGTCAGGGGGTCCCGCTATCACCCCACAATCACCCACAGAGAGAGGCCCAGGCCACCTCTGTGAGGCAATCAATGGGGGTGGGGCTCCACAATTGATTGCCCCAAAGAGGGAGGCCCAGGCCACCCAGCTAGTGGCCACAGAAGGAGGCTAGGCCACCCAGCTGGCAGTGCTGGGTCCTTATGATCAATCACCCCGCAGAGGGAGATTTAGGCCAGCCAAGTGATCACACCCCATGCCTGTCGCCTGCAGAGGGAGGTGACTGGTGGTGGGAAAGAGGGGGGCAGCACCTCACAGATGGCAAGCAGTGGCAACAGTGGGGGCGGTGCCAGCTGCTGGCAGCCGGGGGAAGAAAGCCCTGATAGACCCTGATCACTGGCCAGGCCTAGAGACCCTACCCAAGGGGTTCTGGATTGCGAGAGGGCTCAGGCCAGGCTTAGGGACACCCCTCCCATGCATGAATTTCATGCACCAGGCCTCTAGTTTGACAATAAACAACACTATGGACCTGGTGACCACAAAGCAACACTCGGCTTCCCCCAAGTGGGACACAGACCCCGCCACCACCCTGAAGAGACACCCCACCAAATCCCAACAAACACTGCCAAGACCCCCTTGTGCAAAATGCAGCCCACAACCCAGCCCAGCCCAGAAACTGTGGCTGTGGGAGCCGGCTTCCTCTCCCTAGCAACTAGGCTCCTTACAGTTTCTTCAACCCAGGAACTTGACTTTCTTTAGGCCAGGTGCAAACATTTTACACTTTAACCAAATGTCTGTGAAGCATTTTTCCATGCCTCATCTCATTTGATCCTCACAGAAGTCCTGGAGTAGGTAGGTAGGAGACTCAGTGGAATCCTATTTTCTTTTTATTAGCTGGAAAATGGAGATTTAGAAAGTTTTGAAACTTGACCCAACTTAAAAGAAGTAAGAAATGGTGGACCTTGAAAATGACTTCAGGTTTTCTCACTGTGCAGAATATAGTCAAACACTGCTGCAGTTAAATATTTTACCCTTTGTTCTCCCTGTGCAATCTGCAATAATAATCTGCTTCATGTTAATATTTACTGCTGTGTTGCTGACAACTACCTGAAAGAGAAATTGGGGTGCTTCACTGGGCTGGAAAAAGTTTAGCTAAATCAGAAAGCTGGTCTAGTTAATCAAGTTTATTCTCTATATATAAAAGGCTAAGTTGACTCGTTCATGCGTGATACATATAAACTCTTGCTGGTGCCAACTGCACACGTGTGTTTCCATCTGTCATTGTCGATCAGGAATTTGGTTGACACTTCTATTATAGAGAAAGGGTGAAGAGCAATATTAAAATATTTCTCCTAATTAATTTCCTTTCCATGTGCACAAATTCGTGCACATATAAAATATATTCATATAAAATGCTAAAAACTGTGCCTGTACCAAAATGAGTACTTAATTATATATAATATTATCAGTACGTTTTATTTGTCTTCTCTCCTTAACACCTTTTAGAAGTGTTATTCTTTTCATTCTGTAACAAAGTTTTGCCAGGGCTGACCAGCAGACCCTGAGCCATGGATGAATGATTACTCTGCCACAATGTTTGCTGTGAAAGAGAGGTCTAAGGGACTGCCTGGCTAATGGAAGCAGGCAGCCTCGATTGCCTGCCTTGTAAGGCTTTTATTGTAGCAGCAGTTTGAGATAAAGTTTATCTTTTAGATACATCAGTAGGGTAAGTAATATTGGGAGGGTACATGTGCTTGTAGTGTCCTTTAGGCAAGGACACCCAAAGATTAAGCATAAAGATTCCAGTAAACACCTGGGGGTTTGCATGTGCACAGACATGTTTGGAAAGGTCAAGGAATAATTAGGGGCATCGCCTTTGGCACTCCTCTAAGTCAGAATTCCGATAAACAGGGTGGGCAGCCTTCCACACACTTCCCTTTTCTCAGAATGTCTTCCTTACAAACTTTCCAACCAAGTCTTATGTTTCCCCACCAAGTTTTATTTTTTTTATTTTTGGTGTTATTTAATATTTTGCTTTATTTTAAATTTAGTGTAAGGAAAATATGCAAATACATAAAACAGAAAATTCTAGAGCAATCTGCCACATTCAAAACTGGTTTTGAGAATAAGTCATTCTAAAAGTTCCTCAATCTTCATTGCCTATTACCTCTACACCATGTCCTGAAACATGTGGCATCTCTCCCTTTATTAATCTATAGTCGATCAGTTGGTAGTTCAGCAATTTTCTAACTTATAACAAATTAGTTTAAACAAACCAAAAGCTGAGACGTCTCAGTTTTTCTGGAAGCCCGAGGTCAAGGTGTTGGCAGGACCATCTTCCCTCTGAAGGACCTAGGGAAGGCCCATGTTTCTTGCCTAATTTCTGGAAGTTCCTTGGCTGATGGTACCACATCCTGAAGCATGGGCATATTATGAGGGAGGAAGAGGGGTCTGAGTACTAATCTGACATTGACTTGACACTACACTTTAATTTGAACCCTATTAAATAACTGAAAGTAATATAAAAACAGGACCTTCTTGAAACTGTGACATAGTTCCAAAGCAACATGACTTTTTCATCAGTTTTCAGCTGGTGACTGCTGCAATCATCAAATCCAGATGATCTATAATCCTTAACTTGCATTTTACTTTTTAAAAATTGAAATAATTGATTTTAATGAGTCATTCCAGACTTAGTCATTAGTATATTTTAAATGTCTCCCTGGTGTTTCTTCAGAGATTTAATCAGATCTAGTGCTCTTCAGTACAATTTTCAGGCACTATTCAGAGATTTGGCTTTCAAGATTTATTTTTAAAATAATGGCATTGAATAAACAAGTTACAGAACAGAATTATGAATAGTCACATTTCTGTATGAAATATGTGTGCATGGGTACATGTATGGTAGTAGGCAGGGAGACAGGCATGAGCAGAGCAGGACAATAGGCCAGGTACAGATGTCACAGGGCAGGAAGTCCGGGGCACCTAGCAACAGGCAAAACTGGGAAGGACCTGGCCCCCAGGGTAACTTTTCTTCCCCTAGCATATGTCTGGCCATGAGGTTTAGACTCCCTGACTGTTCATATTGCCGGTCATGCAGTTTGGACACTCCTCTGACATTCCCTCCTTGGCATGTTGCTAGTCACATGGTAGACGCTCTTGGAGGAGGAATAAGGGGCTAAAGAGTGGCTTCATATGACTTCCATATGGGCCCTGATAAGGCCACTCCCTTAAGCATTAATTCCTAAGATAACATCTAGGCCTCAGTTGTGTTTCAGCTCCAAGCCCAGAAAGCAGCAAAACCAGAAAAGCGATGCCATGGCTGACCTTAGTACCTGCTGCATTGGATAATGACCCCATGCCCTGGTGCTGACCAGTCAGCACAGACCACCACCCTGAAAGAACACACCTGCAAAGCTGATGATTATTCTATTGAGATCCTCCCTTGGGAGCTCCCCTAAAAAAACCACCCTTAAAAGTCCTTAGAAAGGAGAACCCAGCCCTGCTCTCCATGGAACACGCCCACCCCCTTGCTCCAGGCACATTTTCCTTGTTTCTCTTTCTCCTAAACTCTAAGAGCCCTACTTTTGCCTCTGGAACTTGTTTTTTGAACCCATTTCTTCTATGGCTCACTTCTTCCACCTCTGTGATTTTCTATATAAACCTTCTCTTATAGTTTGAGTCTTGGCTCTGAAATATTTCTTAGCCAGAACTCAAGTACCGAGGTTGCTAAACTGAGGTCCTGTCTGACTTCATGGGTCTAACACCTGGTGACGTTTTCATACTGCACACTGCATTTATTTTAACACATGGGTAGAAACAATCTGAAAGAATAGACTCCAAGCTGTTAACAGTGGTTATATCTGAATGATTGAGATTGCAGAAGACTCATTTTCTAAGAGATGTGTTTCCATAATATTAAATCAATAAAGATTAAATTATATTTGATGCCCTTCCCAATCAAACTGGCCAACAATATGTATATATTGATCCATTCCTACCTACATCACTATACACACACACACACACACACACACACACACACACACACACACACACACACACACATATATATTAGCAGATCAGTATCCCTGCAATAACAATGCAGACAAAAGCTTAGATTATAGGGAAGAATCACAGGCATTGTCTTTCTTGCCTCTTATATGTTAATCCAGCCATACACCTCAGTGCTGCTGGTCCATTATATCTTGTTCCTAACCCTTTAACCCTTTCTTTGTCTTCCTAAGAGCCTTTGGGACTATAACACAACCTCCATCTCACCTCTAATCCTAGGAACTCAGTATTTATAAGTAGTCTATGATGCTTGAACCTTACCTTTGTTTTACCCTTTTGGCACAGAGACTTTGTGGGAATTCCTTCTGGGTCTAGTCTTGGGAAAGGTTCCCAAATCCTGAGCTATAGCCAGGGCAAAAAACACCTAGCAGCATGGACGTATTATGAGGGAGGGAGAGAGATCTGAGTGCTAGCAGCCTGGCCAGCATGCAGGAGGGGCTGAAATGCTTGCCCTTTGGAGACCACAGACCCAAGATAGAAGATAAGTTTGTTGACAGTTTGAGCTCCCTTCTGCTGATATTCTTCCCAGTCTACATATATATAGAATTGGACCAAATCATGAAGAGAAAAGCCATAGCCCTGACTCTCTGTGGTAGAAGCCAAAGGTCAGTTCACTCATTATCAGGTGAAGGGTGAGGGGACCACAACTCTGAAGCATTTATGAGTCAAAGGCTTGACTTCTGATGACAACAATCACCCTCTCCCCTGGAAAGCATCTATGCACAGTCACACAGAAGTGTGCATAGTCTCAGGGGTTTCAAGAACCCAGCCAGTTTAAGAACTTTTAAATAGTTAAATTTTCTTGGAGAAAATTAAAACTCAGTGGAAAAGCAGAAGTTCTTAGTGTGGAATTTAGAATATTTAAGAAAAATATGGGGGAAATAAAAGTAGGAAAATTAATCACAAAATAAAAGCCGAGATTAATAGGTTTAGTAAAATAGCAAAATCTCTTTAGACCAGACTTTAAACAGAAAAGTCATCTAATAAAGCTGAATGTTTTCTCAAAAAAACAAAACAAAAAAAAACACTAGAGAAACCCCAAGGGTCGGCATGGGGGTGGGACGCTATCTTATATTAAATAGAGAAGGAGTGGGAAGAATCTCAGTTGACAACACCCAAATTAAAATTGCAAAATGAAACTTGGCTAGCTTACCCAAGGGAACACAGAGAGATAGCAGGTAAATGGGCTAAAATCAGGAAAATAAAAGCCAGAAATGAGATGCAAATTGCAAGACACCAACAAAGACACTTACAAAGTTGTTTAAATACTTAAAGCATGAGAGAAAATTATAGGAAGACTAAAAAATTGCTTTTTAAAAAGTGGCAATAAAAAATCTTTAACAACTTATAACTGTATAGAAATGTAGTTTGCAAAGTTCCTAACAGTCAATAATAACGATAGTGATAGTAATAATCATAATAGTGCCAATATAACATAGACATGAAACATAAACCCTAGGCATGAAACTTTGTTTTAATTCATATATTCCACCAACACTAACTTTTGAAGCAGTTTAGCAGACATCTTAAATGAGTAAATCCACATAAAACACTCATAAAAATAAGCTATTAATATTCTTATTGTTATCAATGTTTCTGCTTGCCCAGCATTCATTCTCCTTGCTGTGGTACAGGAATTCCTTTGCTCCCGTTGGAAATCACTCTCATCCTACTCTCAATTCATATGCTTCAGATATGACTGACCTCTGCTCTTAGTTTCTGGAAGGTCTCCTGAGATTGCAGAAGACTCATTTTCTAAGAGATATGTTTCGATAATATTTAATAAATAAAGATTAAATTATATTTGGTGCCCTTTCCAATCATAATGGTCAACAATATGTATATATTGATCCCATTCCTACCTACATCACTATACACAGGAGTGGGAAGAAGCTCAGTTGGCAACACCCAAATTAAAATTACACTCCTCAGCCACAGTAGTAGACTCGAGAATGAGCCCGGGTAGTAGTCTGTGATGCTCGAACCTTACCAATGAAATAGACCAATGAAAACCCTAGGTGGGATATTTGCTGACATGATTTTTTTTTCTAAGACAGGGGGTACTTGGGATCACATAAGCCTGAACCAACCAGAGCCCTCTTGGCCCCTACAAATAAAGGCAGAACATGACTAAGAATAAAAGCAAACAAAGGAAAAATAACCCAAGGAACAAAATTTGAATCTAGGGACACAGCTAGGATGAAACCACCCATTTCTAGTTCTAGACTTTTTAGTTGCCCAATCCATTGATTACTTTTTCTTGCATAAGTGGGTATGAATTACATTTCAAGAGCTTGAATAGATGTGCTCCCATGTGCATGTTGGAGAAATAGTGGGGTCTAAAACAGATTAGGTCTCTGTCCTCATGAATCCCCGAGTCTACTGTGGAAGCCTGGCATGAACAATTCACACAAATGTGCTGAGAGTTATAAGGGAGGAATGCAGGTATCCAATGCTGAAATTAAATAATAGGTGCATCCCACCTGGTCTGAGAGGTCAGGGAAGACTTCCCCAATGAAGAGACACTTATTCTGAGACATGAGCTATAAAAAGGAATGCATCTGATTTAAGAGATGACTCTAAACACAGACACACACACACACACACACACACACACACACACACAATTCTTGCACATATACAAAATCTTTGAACAAAATTCTCACTCCACATATTTTATAAAAGGCAACTTTGAATTGACTAATAGAGCATGCAATACCAGAAATGCACAGTCAGGATACACATAGAAATCAAGGTATCTTAAAATGTAAGATATATTAAATTGTAAAGAATGAGAAATTATATACAAGGCAATGACTAAAGAAATATAGAAGTGTTCACAAATGCACATTGTCAAAGATTATTCTGGAGAAACAAACAGTATTGGCACAATTTAGATGGTAGAATGATATTCTGCTGAAATGTTGAGGCATTGGATGTTCTGAGGACTGAAAATTACTTTTGTGGTCTTATTAAAGTCATGTAAGATTTTAGGCATCAACTTTTTAAATCTAAAAATCTGAGTGGTAATTCAGATGATCTACAAGAGCCCTTGCAGTAATTAAATTCTATGATGAGAGTCTTGTTTGTCAAGCTTAACTTTGACATATTAAGGTATCTTTCAGACACAGCCAAGTGCTCACTTTGCTGAGTTCCTATTTCACACGGGCCTTTACATGATTATTCTCTACTTGTAGGATTGTAACTTATCTAGAGAACTTAACTTTTAAAGAAAGATCAAAGCTAAAGTTCATGTTTCACATTGTAGAGCATAGAATGTTGGTACAGTGTGATGCTTTTAAAAATCAAACAGTGCTCCCAATGCTATTCACAGAAATGTGTCTCAATTGAGAAGTGATATAAAATTAAATTAGCCCAGCCAACATGGCTCGGCGGTTGAGCATCGACCTATGAATCAGGAGGTCATGGTTCAATTCCCGGTCATGGCATATGCCTGGGCTGTGGGGCGTGCAGTAGGCAGCCGATCAATGATTCTCTCTCATCATTGATGTTTCTCTCTTTTCCTCTCTGAAATCAATAAAAATATTTTTTAATTAAATTAAATTAAATCCATGGGGTATGAGTGTAAAATAATGTCTGGTTTCAGAGAAAACATACCAAGAGGGCAGGATCTCTTTAAAAGAAGCCTTCAGGAGATAAGTAACGTCATCCAAAACATGTGCTGAGCCATACAAGAGGTATTTTTGGAAACTACTTTTTTGAATTGCCTTTAGAGACATAGCTTGTTCTTTTGACTTCTGTTAATAGTGATAAAAATTGCCCTTTGGATGATTTTTTGAAAACAATAAAAGAGGACTTAGCTCCAAGTCAGGTGAAAAAAAGTGAGTACCAAGCTGTAGAATTTCACTTTGATCTGAAACGTAAACCAGGGAGTTTTGTTCCCCTGTGCTCAAACTGACTCTGGGACAGTTCCAAATAAGAACTAAGGAAAAGTAGTTTTGCACAGAGACAGTATCTTGAAAATAAGTGTGTCTCCTGATAGGTTGACTGCTCACGTACATACTCTGGGCCAACTGACACATAGGTAATTTTTTATTGCCTATTTTGCCAAGCTGAATATATGTAGAATTAAAATTGGGGGGTCCATCCAATAATTATCTGTAAACTTATCATTCCAACATACTTCGGAACATCTAACATGAGCCATGCCCTGTACACAACAGGCACTCAAAGAATAAGCACAATTGCCAACCTCAAAGCAGGGCAAATGCAAATAAGGACTGGACCCGTCCTTGAGTTTACATCCCTATTATGGGGCCTAGAAAAGGATCATCTGGCAATAGGTAGTGTCAACAGGATGAAAATGCAATACTATAGAGATGGGGTGTCTGGGAAATTAAATGTAACTTCTGAAAGATATTTTGAAAAATTAATGGGATCTAACTAAGTATATTCTGAAAAGACAAGTTTTCTAAATGATATTTGAAATAATATCTTTGAATAAATGTACAGCTTCATTATTATTGCTAAACTGCAAACAAATTATAAGAATTATTAAATGTAAGCTATTGTCTTTTTTATATGTTTACTGACACTAGTGGGAAATAAATTTAAAATTTTTTAATTTTATGTTTAAAAAATTGTAAGTCTTCACAATGAAATTAATGATATTCAAATCCCACAGTAGGTCACAATCTAATTTTACCCTTGTGAGAAGCAATATTTTGTCAATTTAAGTAATAAAAATTCAAAGAAACTCACCAGTTGCTAAGTTTTTTTAATTATAAAATATAATCGATGTTAGTATCCTCATTTCCCCTTACTTAGGAAATACTCAAAAGGGCAACATGAACAAAAAGTTTCCTGAATTATTTTAAATACTCAAATGCTTCAGGGGGTGGGGAGGAAAGCTGGTAATCCTATCTAATAAAAGAGAAAAATGGTAATTGGCGTATGATGATACCCTTTTCATTGGCTAATCAGGGCTATATGCAAATTAACTGCCAACTATGATTGGCAGTTAACTGCCAACTATGATTGGCAGTTAACTGCCAACAAGATGGCGGTTAATTTGCATATGTAGGCACAATGCAGGGAGGCGAAAGGGAAAGCAGGAAGAAGCCCCCTGCCACTGACAGTGATCGGAAACCCAGGGGGGAGCTAAGAGCTGGGGGGCAGGGCAAAGGCGGCCCTGGGGCCGCCTTTGCCCTGCCCCCCAGCCATGATCAGAGAATCAGGCGCCTTTGCTGCCCTGGCCAGTGATAGCAGGAAGTAGGGGTGGAGCCAGCGATGGGAGCTGGGCACGGTCAAAGCTGGCAGTCCCGGGAGCTAGGGGTCCCTTGCCTGGGCCTAAAGCGGAGCCCATGATCACGGGGCCGCTGCAGCTGTGGGTCCCCGCTGCCCGGGCCGGACGCCTAGGCCAGAGGCCTCAGGCCTGGTCAAGGGGCCGATCCGGTGATTGGTGATCGGAGGGTGATGAGGGTCAACTCCTCTGGCCGAGGCATCAGGCCTGGGCGGGGGGCGGAGCCGGGGATTGGGGGGATATGATGGTCCCCTTGCCCAGGCCTGAAGCCTGGGTCAGAGGCGTCAGGCTTGGGTGGGGGGTGGAGCAAGCGATCAGAGGGAGATGGGGGTCCCCTGCCCAGGCATGATTCCTGGGCCAGAGGCCTCAGGCCTGGGCGGGGGCCAGAGCCAGTGATCAGGGGGAGATGGGGGTCCCCTGTCCAAGCCTGACACCTCTGGCGGAGGCGTCAGGCCTGGGCAAGGGGCCGATCAGGCGATTGGAGGGTGATGGGGGTCTACGCCTCTGGCCGAGGCATCAGGCCTGGGCAAGGGGCCGATCCTGCGATTGGAGGGTGATGGGGGTCAACGCCTGAGGGCTCCCAGTATGTGAGAGGGGACAGGCTGGACTGAGGGACACTCCCCTCCCCACACACACCCAGTGCACGAATTTCGTGCACCGGGCCCCTAGTATATACTATAATTTTCCCCAGAAAATATTTGTTTATACTGAAATAAATTAGAAAAAAAAATACTAAAATGTGGGAGAAGATAAAAGAGGAAATTAAGAT
The DNA here is from genome assembly GCF_963259705.1 of Myotis daubentonii. NCBI lineage: Eukaryota > Metazoa > Chordata > Mammalia > Chiroptera > Vespertilionidae > Myotis > Myotis daubentonii. The sequence goes on from NC_081846.1 coordinate 26,417,265, forward strand.
GATCATATTTTACCATTAGCGGAACTCTACCAATAATACATTCCACACATTTACTCTGGCAAGTATCTTTAATTTCCACTTAGGAGAATTTTAATATCCTCTAACAGAATTCACTTCTGGACAGAAGCCATCTAAAAATGTTTATGTATAACTTTAGTAACTAATGTTGAAGTTTTAGCAACTAAATATGAGTACTAACAAGTGAAAAAAAATTTACTAAGACAAAGGAAAATACCGTTGTTTCATCCATTTCATAAAATGACCTAACTCAAAATTGTGATTGCATCAGCAAATCCATCTACTCAATTCTGAGTTTAAAAATTAGGGGTATTCTATTTTAGGGTGAAAATTCTATAACAGGGACTGTATTTTTCTGCCCATCTGGTATTAATTTGAGTCAAAAAAGATTTTATGAGACCAAAATTTTCATATTTTCTGGGTTGGCACAATCCCATTGAGACCAGTGATCACAGAGGCATGGACCAAGTTTTCCAAGACTCTAAATATGGCCTTTGGGAAATGCTTCTCCTTCAATCGAGATTTCCACCACTCCATCTCCTCCTCACCCTTAAATTTATGTAGAAAAAAATATATATATTTCTAGAACAAAGACTGTAGGTGAATTTAAGATTCTCTTTTGTTGCTTGATATTTTCTATAAACACTAAAATGATCTTGCACATTTTTTGATTCCCATGTGTTCTCCATGTCTAATCAATTTACAAGTATTAATTGAGCCAACTTAGTGGGCCTATAGAAAACGGCCTTTGACCTAGCTGGATTTGAGGTCTAGTTTCGCAGATAAGAGACACATGGGAAAGAACAGCAAAATCTACAAATAAGTGCCCATTTGCAGGGTTCAGACAGCACGTTTTGGGAAATAACGAGACAAGAGAGATGCTCAGGAGCTGTACTGTGCAGTGAAGAAGGAAAGTGGTCTATGTAGACGGTGACAGACAAATGTCACCTGGATGAGACAGCATGTCCCTTGTCTGTCAGTTGCAGAGTGATGGTTAGGCTAGCTGTCTCATTTTTGCTAAGCCTCCATGTCCTCAGCTGTGTAAAGGGTTATGGTTATCATGAGGATAGCCTGAAGTGATGCCTGGCACAATACCTGTATGTAGTTATGAGCTATTATTTATTCAGGAAATAGGACTTCATCACAATTTTGACTGATGGATAGAATTTTAAGGTAAAGGGAGAGAAGATTTCAGAACTGAAAGTGACATGTGAACAAACCCAGAAGCACAAATAATGATGCTGTGTAGAGATAAACACTACCGAAATTTTCAAGCTTTCTACCAACTTACACTAAGATACAGTTTTACAGAATGACTATGTTGTGCATTTGACCACAGGGAGAATGTAGATACCTATTCCTGTTTCCCTGGAGATTCTGATTCAGTGGGTCTATGAAGAGATCCAGAAATCTGTATATTAAAACACATTCCATGTGACTGTTTTGATCAATTTGGGGGTATAATTTTGATGTTATGCCTAGTATCTAAAGCACTTTAACATTCTAACTAGTCTCTGATTTTATAAAAGCACATTTTAACATAAATTGTCAGATGATCATTTACAAAAAGTTTTAATAACTCAAGGCTGTGTATTCTAGAGACAGAGTTTAGAGTAGCTAAGAAGTAGGTGGAAAGCACAGAATCTCAGAATTATTGGTAGTGACATTGGATAACATTCTTTCATTTTACATATGAGAAAACTGAGACTCAAAGGAACTAAATGACAAGTATCATAGTCACTATAATAATAGCTACAGTGTCAGAGGCCTTGGGTGAAAAAAAAAAAATCCTAGTCTTTCATCTTTACATAAGCAGTTTAAGGAATTCAATATCAGTCAGAATGGAACGGAAGTGAATTGGACAATGAGAAAGCTGTGAGCCTTAAGGTTTTTTAAAAACTGGCTCTTATGCAGGTGCACAGGCAAGGTCCTGAAGTCTATTAAAGCCAACAGAAATGGATTTCACTCAGACTCAGTCAAAGGGGTATCAAAGCAGCTGGGTCTTAGTGGACAAACAAGTAACCTTGCCATGCACCACAAGATGCATAGAAAGTTGCAACCTTCATCATAGTAAGAAAGTGTCCGTGATTTCACCAACCCCTCCCAGATGAAGTCAAAATTGGACAGAATTTTATCTACTGGGCATAGTTAAAACTGAAATGAACAATTCCATACATGAAATAAAAACAAACTCTCATATTACTGAACACTTCATCACATTGCTCAAGTTTGCCTTGGGCATTTGTATTAGGTCTGTGATTTTGCTTGCACATTTGCCCATCCAAGGTCAATCACCAGTACAAGTGTCTTAATATATAAAAACTTAACTCTGTCTAAAAATTAATGGGGAAAAAAATATCCTCAGGTGAGTCTTAGAAATAAATAAGTAAATAAATAAATTTGGAGAAATGTATTCCAGGAGTTATTCTTGATATCTACCTATTTCTCATACCTTATATCTAACTCATCATTGATATTTACCCCCTAAATCTTTCTAAAACCTATTTCCTCTCACCATTTTTAGAGCAGCAATTTATCCATATCTAGTGAGATACTAAAAGCTTGGGGACATTTGTATATACCAACACCCATGGTAGCTCCTAGATGGTAAAGATAACGAATTACCAACTGTGGAACCAAGGTTATGTCTTGGCAGTAATTAGGTCTCAATGAATCAGTTTTTCTTTGGGAAGGAGCAAAAGGAAGAGGTCATTCTGAAGGGAGGGGACTTCGGGAAAAGGCAAATTTTAAGGTGAAGGATTTTGAAATTTAACAGAATGAGTGAGTTTCTGAGAACATCTGTGACTTGGCAATACCCCCCAGGGCCCTGAGAACAGATGCTGTGTTGCTGAAAATCTTCCCTGTGCCACTAAGCCTGGGTTGCCAGTGGCCAAGATGGGCTGTCAGGACTTGCTACTATGCCTGTAATTCTTGACTCCCATTTTGAGTCTCCCTAGCTCTTTCCAGCCCAGTCTTCTTCAACTTGATATGTATGCCACTCCTCTTCCCCATCTAGGAGAAGGAGAAGGAAGACAAGAAAACATCAAAGAGAAAAAAAAATATCTATCTATCTGCCAGTTTTTATCAGTGGGGGAAAGGATTAGTTCTCCCTCTTACTAGTTTTCCTTTCCTTGGTGGAGTTATCTGTCCTTTATTATATTTTTTTTAAAATATATTTTATTGATTTTTTACAGAGAGGAAGGGAGAGAGATAGAGAGTCAGAAACATCGATGAGAGAGAAACATCGATCAGCTGCCTCCTGCACATCTCCCACTGGGGATGTGCCCGCAACCCAGGAACATGCCCTTGACCGGAATCGAACCTGGGACCCTTCAGTCCGCAGGCCGACGCTCTATCCACTGAGCCAAACCGGTTTTGGCATGTCCTTTATTATATTGACTTAATACTTAATGTAGTCCTGTTTCCAAGGAATACATTCCTCGAAGCTATTCCTTCCCTTCACAGTTCTCTACCCTGGCTGTGCACCAGAATGAACTGGTGAGCTGTCTACAAACACTTATGTCTAATCCAGTAAGTCTGTATTGGGAGAGGGGTATAGAATTTTTAAAAGTATCCTAGGGCTGAGAATGACTGTTTTAGTATGTCAAGGGTGTCTTGAATATTTCATTATAGCCAGAATGGAGGAAAGACTGGCAGAATAAGAAGAAGTAAAAGAAGAGAACAGAAATGACATTAGAGGAAAATAGTAAATGAGAAGAAGAAAAGCTAAGAAGGTTTCATTTAGACTCCTAGAGAGATCCCCACATGCAAAAGCTTCAGCATGAATGAGGCTTGGGGCAGAGCCTTGTTTAAGCCACACAGGACTACAATCCCACCCTTTTGAACACTCGTCCACTGTTTTTGAACTAGAGGTTTTTGAAGAGCAAACCTTAAATCATATTCCAACTCCAGTGGACAGGGTTGGGGGTGGGGGAGCAGGCTATTCTAATTTGGGAGTTTGGGGTCTGGAAGCCCAGACAGTCCTGGTCCAGCCTGTAGTTCTGGTCTTGGAGTCGGGGTCACAGCCTGGCCATATAGGTCAGGAGGATCTGCTGAGCCTGCAGAGTTATGGGTCTCAGGGCCTGGGCAGGGAAGCAAATGAGGCCGTGGCAGCTGTGTCCCTAGTGTGAGCCGTCACTTCAAGCAAGACTCAAGGCTACAGCTGGCAGTGTCTGTCCTGCAAGTCCCAGCTCTTGCAGGAACCGCTGCCTAGATGAGCTTGGAGCAAAATGGTCAAGTTTCCCAGGAGATCCCTGCAGTGAGTGGACTGGTGCACTAGAAGAACATAAACAGGAATGAACATGAGGTAAATGAAAAAGGCTTGAAAAAAGTATCTTCTAATTAATAGCTTAACTGAATATAAGAATATATAAAGCAAATATGCCTTGCGGGTTGAAGATAAAATATGATTGGTGAGTTAAAGTTTGAAGATTATCTTCATTAAGCAACATTTAAAATCTATAAACATAATAAAAATAAAATTATTTTCATTTATAGGAAACAAATGTCTTGACTTTCCATTAGTAGATGGCATATGTTGAAATGATTTTCCATTCAAGGTGTTGGATTTCTATTAACCTATTTGCATGATCTTCTCCTGTCCTCTTGTGGCCAAAGGTGGACATCTGAGAGCCAGTTACCTGGGGTAGATCTTCTTCATGGCACAAAACAGAGCAGGTGGGGATGAAAGCTAGTGCTCCCTCCCATCTCATTAGAACAATACCCTATCTAGACAGTGCCATGCCTAGGGACCTCAATGATTTGATGGATTTAAAATTAGTCTTTGTCTGGGGAGACAGAAGGCCTTTGAGATGACCTTTATGGTCTAGGAAAGGAAACTTAAGGGGAGAGCACCCCCTGCTGGAAAATGTAATCATCACTAGAATTTAATGTCTGAGCTAAAGGAACAACTAAAATGAGACAGTATGCAAATAAGGCATGTTAATATGAGACTTATGCAAAATTGCAGTTTCTTTCAGCAGGTCCTCTGACAGCTTCACCTCTCCCTCCTTTAATAATTGGCCTGGTAAATCATTCATCTTCAGGTAGTTGCTACCTTTCTTTACTCTAACGTAAGTACCATTAAAATGCCTTTGGATACTAATAACCCACTTTGTTTCTTCTTCCATTCTTGGAGGTAATGCCAAATGCCATCATTTGTTATCCTTCATCAATAGATTATCACTTTTCCTCAAATTTATTTTTCAGAGAACTCTACTACATTCAAAAAAAGAACTCCCACCACTACCATGGAAATCTCTAGTCTACATCTAGAACAGTGATGGCAAACCTTTTGAGCTCGGCATGTTAGCATTTTGAAAAACCCTAACTTAATTCTGGTGCCGTGTCACATATAGAAATTTTTTTTATATTTGCAACCATAGTAAAACAAAGACTTATATTTTGATATTTATTTTATATATTTAAATGCCATTTAACAAAGAAAAATCAACCAAAAAACTGAGTTCGCGTGTCACCTCTGACACGCGTGTCATAGGTTCGCCAATCACTGATCTAGAACAACAAAGACTTCCTTATTCAATGAGAGGAAAAATCAAAATACAAATACACTTCTGTTCAGTTCTTGAAATCCTCCAATACCATCTTATGTCTTAGTAGTCCAAATCCTATTGAAAACCTCACCAATGTTTGGGTCATGGCTATGGCCAGCTTCATCCTTAACCCCCTTCTCCAGAGCCAGTGTTTGGTGATGTCCTTGAGTTGCCTTTGGAACCCAATGAAGGTACCCACCCTCTCCTGTTCTTCATGAGCCTCTATCTCTTGTTTATTCCTTCAATATCTACTTCCAACAGATTTAAAAACAGCCACTGTGGTCCCAGTCTAACCTTCTCATAGTATGTAAAATAAACAATATCCGAAAGGAATCAAACTGTACAAAAATCTTCCCAGAAAAGTAGCCTTAACTTAGGGGAAGAACATTAATGATGTGAAATTCAAGTCAAAACTAGACTATTTTGGCACAGAACCTTTTCCACACTAAGCCGTCCACTCATGTGAAATACACTGTAAGCTTTGTAAAGTTTTTCAACTATTTCAGCATGTCCACACTGCCATCTGAAATCTCTTCCTCTCCATTTGGGTATTTGCTGTTTGGATGGTCAGAGACCTTCAAACTACTTCAAGGCACTCTAAGAATATTTTTAAAGTAATAATAATGAGCCAGTATGTTTAGTATGGTTTAATTTTATTCATTTCTAGAATTAATTATCTTAAGTTTGCAATTACCTCTTTTTTATAATATGGCAAATCTAAGAAACTGCAAAATTAAATGATTTTGCCAGGATGCCACAAAATCACTAGCAAACAGAGACTTATTTACTGTATTCTGCAAACTCTGATCAATTAGCCAAGTGGGATGCAGCTTTACTCTAAAATAAGCAAGTAGAGGAATGCCTCAGCATTCCAGCTTTCAGAATCACTGGACCACATAAGATTTTATCAAAGCTATAGAAGGCTGAACTTGAATGGAGATTGAATACGTATTCATCTTTGAAAAGTTCAAATATTAAAACAAATTTTACCAGAAAAAAAAAATATATATATATATTTTTTTAGTTGTTCCATTTTGGTGTTTGTTTTTGGCAAGGAAAACTAAATCAAGTAGAAGTTTTATGCCTTACTCATTTTTACAGGAAAATGTCTGTAGAGGCCAAAGTTGCCAATCAAGAGTGTTTAATCACATGGGAAAATCCTAAGGACATTAATTACAAATGGTTTGACTTGAAAGGCAACTTTGAAACGGGAAGTTTTGCTTCTCAAAAAATAAGAGCTTTTCCTATACTCCTTTGGAAATCACTAAATCATAGACTCTCGCTATCAAAGCAAGAGCTGAGACGTACCTTACCATTTACCCTGTTAAGAAGCTATCAGTAACTATGTTTTCAAGGTTGGATAACAGCTCTGTCATGTTTCTCTTGTGGAATACATCATGTGGGAGGTGGGCATAGATCCAACTCAGGTTGGAGTGACCCTGCATGCTATTGGTCCCCTCGGTATGATTATTTACCAGCTTACAGACTTTTTTTTGTCATTTAGAGCATTTTCATTATAAAAATCAACTTTTGCTTGGAGCAGTGCCCTTCTACCCAGGGCTGCAGCAAACAGTTTGGGGTATTTTATCCCCAACCATACTGCAAGGGATCCTGGCAAGAACTGCCAGCTGCCAACCTGTGTTTTGATGAGCTTCCTGTCCTCTATGATTGCCATGCTGACGTTGACAATGTAGGCTGGCCGCTGAGGTAGGAAGGGATGGAAGTGCTGAGATCTCTACGAATATAGCACAAACACTCTCTGTTTATGAAAACAACAAGACCGAGCGATCAGCTGCCTATCATGAGCCTGGCTCGAAAATAACAATGTGTGTTTTTAAAGCATGTTGCCACCAGGCCAAGCTTGGAGATTTAATTAGGCTAATCTGGATGACAGTGAGACATAAATGCATGAACTAGCAATAAGCACTTGCATTTTTGAACTCTCATTTATTTCTATTATGTCATTTCCTCTTGTCACCACTGTGAAGGAGTTCCAAGGGCCTGTCTCCTCCAGATGGTGACATTTCCAAACCAGGGCCATCAGATCATCACCCTGACTCAGAGGATAGCTCATTTCTAAGACTAACCGATCAGTGAGCTAACTCTTTCCAAGGAAGGAAGAAAACGCGCAGTTCACTGTGCCCAGTGCTGTTTTTCAGTCTTTCTGGTTTGCCTGCTCCGTAAGACAAAGCCATACTGGAATCGAAGTTTCCTCAGTCAAAGGAAAACTAAATTAAATGTGCTACTTAGTTACTTTTCAATGACCTTTCTTCCATAAGAAGATTTTCTATAAACCCAGGATTTTCTTTTAAATCCTAATTACTGAAGGAAAAATCCCCTGACACACTCAATTCACACTGTATACCGCTAGGCTACAAGTAGCTAAAAATTAATTTAAAAGTAGACACACACAAAAACTTAGGATATGTGTCAAGAAGAAACACAAATGGCCACCAAATATATGAAAAAAGCTTAGTTCTTTCTGTTATCAAAGTAATGCAAATATAAATGAGACATTTTTTCCTTCTATGAAACGCGCAGAGAGGTTTCTTTTGGCTGACAGCACACAGCCCTGGCGTGGGTGTGACCAGGCAGGCATTCTCAGGCATCACTCCTGGAAGCACTGAATGGTAGAACCTTTCCAGAAGCAATTTGTCTCATATAACAAGGGCTTCAAAGGGCAAAAATGTAGCTTGGCTCAGGAATCCCACTGCTGCTGACCTCCTGATCTTCCTCACCATGCCACAAAGAGAAGATCTGTTCTTACTGTAGAGCTGCAGTCTCAACGTTCGAGTCTTTTTCCGTATTAATTAAGAACTTTCACCTTTGGCGCAGCCAGCGTAGCTCAGTGTCAACCTGTGGATCAGGAGGTCATGATTTGCTTCCCGGTCAGGGCACATGCCTGGGTGGTGGGCTAGATCCCCAGTGTGGGGCGTGCAAAGGAGCACCAATCAATGATTATCTCTCATCATTGATGTTTCTATCTCTCTCTATCCCTCTCCCTTCCTCTCTAAAATCAATAAAAATATTTTTTAAAAAGAAAAGAACTTTTACCTTTCCACTTAAAGGAAGACTTTTATGGCTTCTCTTTGGCATATCCGAATTGCCAGCATCACTACTCTTGTGTTTTGGGGCCGTTATTAAGTAAAATAAGGGTCACTTGATCATAAGCACTGTGAAACAGCAATGGCCGAACCCACCCACTGCTTGGCTGTGTCCAGAAAATCTGTATTCCAGAAGTTTGGGGCACAGCATAAGCCAATGAAATCTCCCCTCAATTTTTGCTAGAACTATTGAGTAAGAGGTTTTTCTGCCCTCCAGTGATGTTAGTAGGACCTTCGTACTATGATTGCACAGACAGACTAAGTCTCGGGAGCTATGCAGAATCCAACTAGAGTTGTCAAAACAAGTTGGTGTTCAGGGGACTATATCTAACACCGGTGATGATATATCTAGGCAAAGAGAGATCAGGGTCTAATTAGCCCAGGGGTGGGCAAACTTTTTGACTCGAGGGCCACAATGGGTTCTTAAACTGGACCGGAGGGCCGGAACAAAAGCATGGATGGAGTGTTTGTGTGAACTAATATAAATTCAAAGTAAACATTTACACTAATAAAAGAGAAACATGGTAATTGGCGTACGACCGCTACCCTTTTCATTGGCTAATCAGCGAGATATGCAAATTAACTGTCATCCAAGATGGCAGCCGGCAGCCAGGCAGCTTGAAACTAACATGAGGCTTGCTTGCCTCAGTGACGGAGGACCGTTGGAGGAAACCAACGTTCCCCGCCTGCGGCTGCAAGCCTCTGAGCGGGCAGTTTAAGAAACATTGTAACAAATACCGCCGGACTTCAGCCAGCAGATTCGCAACATTGTAAGCAAAGGCCAGAAACCTACTTTCAGCCACGGAGGCCTAAGAGCTGGAGCCAAGCCTCAAGGTAAAGCTGGCCCAGAATAAAAAAAGAAAGAAAGAAAAAAAGGAGCGGTTGGGAACTTCAGTCACTCCCAGCCTGAAAACAGCCCTCAGCCACTCACCCAGACTGGCCAGGCATCCCAGTGGGGACCCCCACCCTGATCCAGGACACCCTTCAGGGCAAACCAGCTGGCCGCACCCATGCACCAGGCCTCTACCCTATATAGTAAAAGGGTAATATGCCTGCCGGCACCGGGATCAGCGTGACAGGGGGGCAGCGCCCAAACCCCCTGATCGCCCTGCGGCTGTGTGTGTGACAGGGAGCGGGGCCCCAACCCCCTGAGCAGCCCTGATCTGGGCCTGATAGGGGGAGCTCCCCAACATCCCCCCCTCCACGGGCCCTGCTCTGTGTGTGATGTGGTAGAGCCATAACCTCCCCATCGGCCCTACCCTGAGTGTGAGAGTGGCAGTGCCCCAACCCCCTGATCGGCCCTGCTCTGTGTGAGACGGGGGCAGCGCCCCAACCCCCTGATTGGCCCTGCTCTGTGCGTGACAGGGGGTGGTGCCGCAACCTCCCCATCGACCCTGCCTTGAGTGTGACAAGGGACGGTGCCCCAACCCCCCAATTGGCCCTACCCTGAACGTGACTGAGGGTGGCATCACAACCACCCAATCTGCCCTGCTCTGTGCATGATGGGGCGGCACCCCAACTCCCCAGTTGGCCCTGCTCTGAGCCCAACCAGGGGCTGCACCTAGGGATTGGGCCTGCCCCCCTGCCAGACGGGAGCAGGCCTAAGCCAGCAGGTCGTTATCTCCCGAGGGGTCCCAGACTGCAAGAGGGTACAGGCCGGGCTGAGGGATCCCCCCTCCCCCCGCCGAGTGCACAAATTTTTGTGCACTGGGCCTCTAGTCATTACATAAAAGGGTACGGTCTTTTTTTTTTTTTTTTAGTTTTATTCATTTCAAACGGGCCGGATCCGGCGCGCAGGCCGTAGTTTGCCCATGGCTGAATTAGCCTATTTCTAATAGACTAGAACGGAATTAGGCTAGATTCGGCACTTCTGGAACATATAAGAAAGTCCTGTAGGTCAGCAAAAAAAAGAAAAAAGAAAAAAAATAAAAGAAAAGAAAAACAGAGAGAGGATATGCAATTTTTTTTAAAAAAAGATAAAGGATATTAATAGAAAATTCCCATAAAAACTAACCCAAATGAAGCCTCACCCCTTTAATTATCAGGGCAAAGCAAACTAAAAAACAACAAACCAGACACTATTTTACAATCCTTGGGTTGTCGATAATTAGAAACTTATAGAACTCTAAGCTCTGGTGAGGATGAAATATTTAAACTATCTAGACATATAGACACAAAATATTTTATAATCAAGTTGTCTCCATTGATTGTGGCTACATATTTTAAATATTTCAGAGAAATAGAAGAGAAAAGGAGGAGGAGGAGTAGAAGTAGAAGGAGAAGGAGAAGGAGAGGGAGAGGCCCTAGCTGGTTTGGCTCAGTGGATAGAGTGTGGGCCTGCGGACTGAAAGATCCTGGGTTCAATTCCAGTCTAGGGCACATGCCTGGGTTGCAGGCTCAATCCCCAGTGGGGGGCATGCAGAAAGCAGCCAATCAATGATTCTCTCTCATCATTGATGTTTCTCTCTCTCTCTTCCTCTCTGAAATCAATACAAATGTATTTTAAAAATAAAAAGGAGAGGGAGGGAGGAAGGGGGGAAAGACAGAGGACAAAAGGAAGGAATAGTCTTGGGGACCTTTGTGAACTGAACACGCCTCTCAGGTTCACTGTCAGTGTAGGATTGGAGGGTGTTAGTGATACCAGCATCCCCCGGAGATGGAGAGTGGGATGTAGGGTTTTTGAGTATTCAACTGGAAGCATTTTCATGGTTGCCTGGACTTGAAGCCCTGTGGTGCAACTTAATAGCTGTGTGATCTTGGGCAAGTCATTTCATTTATTTAGGCTTCAGTCTATTCATTAGTAAAATAAAAACAATAACACCTACCTTTGTTGGAAAAACTCAGTCTTTGCACCTATGTTTTTCCTTTATTCTCACACCACTATACGTTCACACTTCTGACACTTATGGTCACCACATGGGCGGGGGATTTTTTCATACCAACCAATTCTGTGGCACAATTTTATTCAATTCTAACACTATCTACCTGAAGACAGTGTTAGATCCCATGAGATTGCCCCCCACTTCAGATGCCAATCAAAAGCAGTAGGCCCTCTGGTCACCCACAATTTCTGTTACACTTGGCTACAAATGGGGGATTCCAATGTCTTTCTCTCCTTTGGATTTTATTGTTTGTTAGAGTGGCTCACAGAACTTAGGGAAACACCTATATTTACCAGTTTCTGAAAGGATATGATAGAGCATACAGATGAATAGCAAGGTGAAGAGCTACACAGTATGAGGTCTGGGAGGGTCCCCAGCCCAGAAACTTCTGTCCCTATGGAGTTGGGGTGCACCACCTTCCCAGCACATGGATGTTTTCCAACCTGGAAGCTCTCTGAACCATGTACTATTGGGATTTTTATGGAGGCCTTTCCATGTAAACATGATCAATTATTAGCTTCACTTATTAGCTCCTCTCTTATCTCTCTGGAGAAGTTGAAAATTCTAAGTTTCTAACCATGGCTTAGTCTTTCTGGTGACTAGCCCCCATTCAAGAATCCTCCAGGAGCCTACCCAGAGTCACCCCATCAGAATAAAAATTCTCCTAGTGCTCTGATCACTTAGGAATTTACAGGAGTTTTAGGAGCTCTGTGTCAGGAATCAGGGGCAGAGATCAATATATATGTGTATATATATGTGTGTGTACATATACATATATACATATCTTATTATTGCAAACTACTTCATAGGGTTTTTGTAATATTAAATGACAATATATATAGGGCTTAGAACAGTGCTTGGCATGATGTAAGCCTTACATAAGTGTTACCTACTATTTTAATTATGTGAAAGAATAGTGGTTATACTAGAAGTTTCAGGAATGTTCTCTTGGCACTGAATCCAGATCTCCTAAGATATATATCCTGATATCAAGCCTTCCCTGCAGAGAGAGATATAAATTAAGAGCAGCAATAAATGTTTTCTCTGTAAGGAGCCTGCCTCCTCTATTATTTGATTTTTGTCATGGAGTATTAAATGATTTGTATCGCCCTGGTCCCATCTCAACACAGGCTTGGATACTCATAGAAGTTGGAGATAAGGATCTAAGAACTGACTGCAGGGAAGTTTCTTATTCCAGTCTTTTAATTGCCCCGCACCATGAAGTTAGAGGTTACATAGCGGTTTGAAGACAGATTTCAGTCTGAAATTTCTGACTGTGTCAATCATCCGATCAGCAATTCTCCTTTCTATAAACCATATAGCTTTTAAAAAATAATATTAGAAAAATAATGATAATTCCTCTCTTTACTCCATATGGTACTTAATGCTAAGAATTATCTGAATAAGCCTATCATTTGATTTTTGCCTATTACAAATAGAATGGCTTCATCTGCCCCCTTACCCCTTCCATGCTTGGGGAGCAGTATTTCCTGTCCAATAAGAGAGAATGGTTATGGGTGTGATAAGGGAATTTTTAGGGTTGCTAAGAATGATTCCAGTTCTTGATTACGGTGATTGGTACACAACTGTAATTATCTGTCAAAATATGTTGAACTATTTTATTTTTTTAAAAAAATATTTCTTTATTGATTTCAGAGAAGAAGGGAGAGGGAGAGATAGAAACATCAATAATGAGAGAAAATCATTGATCGGCTGCCTCCTGCACGCCCCCTACTGGGGATCGAGCCCACAACCTGGGCATGTGCCCTTGGCCGGAATCAAACCTGGGACCCTTCAGTCCTCAGACCAACGCTCTATCCACTGAGCCAAACCGGCTAGGGCTTATTTTATTTTTTACATTGTATTTTTTTATTTTATTTTATTGGGGTGATATTACTCAACATGAACATATAGGTTTCATGTGTGGATTACTAATTTATAAAATCTGTATATAGGACCATGTACCCACCACCCAAGGTCAAATCTCCATATGCGGTAACAGGAGATTGAACTATATATTTTTAAATGGTTAATTTTATCATGTTTAAAGTATTACATAATAAAGCTAATTTTAAAAAACTTCACAGAAGTCTTAGAATGTGGGCATTTAGTTGGATATAAATTATAACTCAATAAAGTTAACATAAAAAAAAATGAATCACCACCTACCAAGAAAACATGCTGAGTTCTAGAGTCTAGAGCATTTAGGAGAAGAAGTTATCAAATATGGTCAAATATGGCAAAAGAAAAAGAGCAGGAAAAAATACTTTAAAGCCAGCAACCACTCTGACAAAAATAGTGACAGCTGCCTAGTAAAGGTCTCTGAGAGGCAGGCAGGGTTACTCAATAAGGGGCAATGTTGGCCATGGATGAGAAGAATTTAGCACACCTTGCGTGGAGCCCCAATAATGTAAGATATATAATCTTTCTAGTATATGATAAATCTCTGGCCTTGATACTTTCCTCAGTAAATAAAGTTTATATTACTTTTAGGATTCATGTGATATTATTCCCACAATGTGTATGTTGGCATGTGTCTCACTTTCACTTGGTGAGGAACGTTGACCCAAGATGAGCCCTGCCAAGGAATGGCTGAGCTTTGGCACAAACCTCTTGTTTTCCTTGTTCAGGAGAAAGAAGGAAGCTGCAAACAGAATTCGGGGGATTTCCCACAAGGAAATTTGAAAGGCTTTCTCAACAATGAATCTTAAAGAGAGATTTATTTTAATAACTTGGCTGTTTTCCCCAAAGATATCAAATTAGAGGTGGCCTGTTAGAGAGGTGCTGGGCAAACAGGTATATCATGAACTCAATTTTCTCTAAATGTCTGACTCACTCTCAAGATTTGTTGATTTATTGTTTGGTACTTTAAGGGAGTAAAGTCCTTGGGTTCTTAATCTAAAAGACTGCAAATTCTTATAAAGAACTAAGTCAGGAAAATAAAACATAACTAAGGAGAGAGAATAATGAGCATTTTGGCAGGTGTTACACAATGACCTTTCCCGAGCTCATAATGGTGTTGCTCTCTGTCAATATGAATGAACTCAATTCAAAGGGAATTTGCAAAGGTTAAATACCACAAAAATGAATTCAGAGTGCTTATCATAATGGGAATAGATCATTATAAATATATGACATCTTTTTCTCATTGAAGTTTATGTTTTTCAATGTAGTCAAATGAATGGAATGAATTTTGACTGGAAGTCCAAGGGAGACTCAGGGATGCTTAGTTTGATGTTATCCTTTCAGACCTACTTTTGACTTGACTGACACCAGGACTGTGGCTCCTAGAACAAAGTCTGCATTGGGAGGGACCTGGGATAATTAATATCTGAGTGGCTTAGAGCTCTACAATAGGCATAACCTGGAGATTTTTCTGATGAACATTGTCTAGAAGTGGCTTTTTATTTCCTGACTAGTGCCCCAGTGCATGGATTTGTGCACATTGAAAGGAAATTAATTAGAAGGTGGTTGGCAGGGTGGGACTGGGCAAGATGGGCTAGACATGCCCTGGAGCCAACCTCCCGCAGTCCCCCCCCTCCCCCGCCGGCTGCACCTGGGTTGGCGCAGTGGCTTAAAGGGCATCTGCGGAGTGAGCGGTGTCCCTCCAGCAGGTGGGGTCCCCTGTCTGACCTGTGGGGAATGGGTCGAAACCAGCTCTCAACATCCCCTGAGGGGTCCCTGATTGAGAGAGGGAGGTTATTGGGTGATGCACCCAGAATTGGGCTCCCTTCTCTTTGGTTCCAGGGTGCGTTACCCGAGAACCACCGCTGCCAAGTCACCGCAGCTCGGCAGCTCCTGCATTGAGTGTCTGCCACCTGGTGGTTAGTGCGCGTCATAGCTACTGGTCAGAGTGTCTGCCCACTCGTGGTCATTGCGCGTCATAGCTACCAGTTGGACAGTCGCTTAGCCTTATATCCTATCTAATAAAAGAGAAACATGGTAATTAGCCATACCTCCGCTACCCTAACCATGGGCTAATCAGGGTGATATGCAAATTAACTGCCAGCCAAGATGGCGGCCGGCAGCCAGGCAGCTTGAAGCAAACATGAGGCTTGCTTGCTTCAGTTACGGAGGAAGCCAACGTTCCCCGCCTGCCACTGCGGGCCTCGGAGCTTGCAGTTTGAAACATTGTTACAAATATAGAAGCTAAACAAAACCCCAGAAACCTGCCTTCAGCCAGCCGGGATCTCAGAGCTGGAGTTGAAACAGTGTTTTGATTATAGAACCCAAACAAACCAGATACCTGCTTT
The DNA here is from genome assembly GCF_963259705.1 of Myotis daubentonii. NCBI lineage: Eukaryota > Metazoa > Chordata > Mammalia > Chiroptera > Vespertilionidae > Myotis > Myotis daubentonii. The sequence goes on from NC_081846.1 coordinate 26,433,074, forward strand.
CAGCAGCTGAGGCCTCAGAGCTGGAGCCAAGCCTCAGAGCTAAAGCTGGCCCAGAATAAAAAAAGAAAAAGAAAAAGAGGAGTGGTTGGGAGCTTCAGTCACGCGCCAGCCTGAAAACAGCCCTCAGCCCCTCACCCAGACTGGCCAGGCACCCCAGTGGGGACCCCCACCCTGAAGGGGGTGTGAGTAGCTGCAAACAGCCATCAGCCCCTCACCCAGGCTGGCCAGGCACCCAAGCTGGACCCCCACCCTGATCCAGGACACCCTTTAGAGCAAACCAGCCGGCCCCCACCTGTGCACCAGGCCTCTATCCTATATAGTAAAAGGGTAATATGCCTCCCAGCACTGGGATCAGCGGAGCCGTGAGGCCTCCTGGCACCGGGATCAGCATGACAGGGGGCAGCGCCCAAACCCCCTGATCGCCCTGCAGCTCTGTTCCTGACAGGGGAAGGCGCCCCAACCCCCTGATCGGCCCTACTCTGTGAGTGACAGGGGGGAGCTCCTCAACCCCCTAATCGGCCCTGCTCTGTGCGTGACAGGGGGGAGCTCCCCAACACCCTGATCGACCCTGCTCTGTGTGTGACAGGGTACAGAGCCCCAACCCCCCTGATGGGCCCTGCTCTGTGAGTGACAGGGGGCAGCGCCCCAACCCCCTGATTGGCCCTGCTCTGTGCATGACAGGGGGTGGCGCTGCAACCTCCCCATCGACCCTGCCTTGAGTGTGACAGGAGGTGGTGCCCCAAACCCCCAATCGGCCCTACCCTGAGCGTGACTAGGGGTGGCATCGCAACCTCCCAATCCGCCCTGCTCTGTGCATGACAGGGGGAGGTGCCCCAACTCCCCAATCAGCCCTGCTCTGAGCCCGACCAGGGGCTGCACCTAGGGATTGGGCCTGCCCCCTGCCAGACGGGAGCAGGCCTAAGCCAGCAGGTCGTTATCTCCCAAGGCGTCCCAGACTGCGAGAGGGCACAGGCCAGGCTGAGGGACCCCCTCTCCCCCCCCCAAGTGCACAAATTTTTGTGCACCGGGCCTCTAGTATATATATAGATGAGCTACCTATACTGCAAAGCATTCATCCCCCAACTGGCTGGTTAAACCCAACCCATAATTCCTCAGACTGCACTGTGGCTACTGAGTACTTGAAACACAGCTAGCACACATTGAAATCTGCTCCTTTTGGAGGATGTAATAGTAAAAACATATAAAATATCTCATTATATTGATATGTTGAAATAATCCTATTTTGGGTATAGTGGGTTAAATTAAACCTATTACTAAATTTAACTTCACCTGTTTGTTCTTTTTATTTTTTAATGTCATGTGGAACTGCCATTTGACCCAGTGTTCCCACTTCTAGGAATATATCCTAAGAAACCCGAAACACCAATTAGAAAGACTATAATGCACCCCTATATTCATAGCAGCACAATTTACAATAGCTAAGATCTGGAAACAGCCCAAGTGACCATCAGTAGATGAGTGGATAAAAAAGCTGTGGTACATTTACACCATGGAATACTATGCAGCAGTAAAAAAGAAGTATCTCTTACCCTTTGAGACAGCATGGTGAGACCTGGAGATATGTTAAGTGAAATAAGCCAGTCAGAGAAAGACAAGTGTCCCATAATCTCACTCATATGTGGAATCTAATGAATAAAATAAACTGATGAACTAAAGAGATTCAGAGACATAGAAGCATGTAGACTGTTGAATCTCAGAGGAAAGGTGAAGGTGGGGGAGTGGGTGAGAAGAGATTAACCAAAGAACTTATATGCATTTGTGCATAACACCTGGACACAGACAACAGTGTGGTAAAGGCCTGGGGTAGGGGCTGGGGGAGGCTAGAAAGGGTCAATGGAGCGGGGGGAAGGGGGGAGTCTATAATACTTTCAACAATGAAGTCTTTTTAAAAACTAAACTACTGTATTAATAAGAGAATTGCGCAAATTCTCTGAATACCAAAATCAACTTAAAAAGATCAATTATAATCTATATTTCTGCAATACACCACTTAAAAATGATGTTTTAGAAGATATCATCTACACTAGTATAAAAAGTAAGTTGTACAAGGAACATGCTTTGTAGTGAATACCACAAGACAGAATCCTGTGAATAATTCATGTTTTCTATTAATTAAGTAAATTCAAAGTCATCCTTAGGATATCACTTCAATGAATTTACATGCTGATGTTGAAAGGGAGAGACTAGTCCTTGTTTACTGAGGTGAGATTTTGCTGTATGTCTGCTTTTGTCCTAATCATGCTAACCGTGGATAAATTTACATTAATGGAGAAGGCCAAGGATAGAAAAACAAACTGTAGACAGTGCATGTACTTCTACACTCTAGGGGTGCAAATATGGGGCTATGAAAATTTCTTGTGGGTTAACTAAATAAAAATAACTAAATGGGAGATGAAGAATTGAGGCAAATAAAGATTGCAATAAAATATTCACTAAAACATTCTTAAAACTGTAAACATAATATATTTTAATTAAATAAGGCCTCTTTAAGTTTATTTTTATATTACATTTTGTTAGCCTTATTAATATTAGCTACTGAGTAGAGGTAATATTATTCATCACAACACTAATGAAATTAAAAAAGTGAAAAAAAAATCTGAATGCTATAAGTAGATTCCCAGTTGAGTAAAATGCAGGTTACTGTGCCATGAGGAGCTGTGTTACTTACCTGGGAACCAAGTGTCTCATGTGTCCTGTGATCCTGTGTTCGAATCCTAGCTTTGCCACTTAGCAGCTGTGTGAACTTTGCAAATTATTTAACCTCTCTGGGCCTCAGTTGCACGTGTGTAAGAAAGGAGTCATATTACCTACCATACACAGATGTTGTGAACACTAAACAAGTAAAAACATGTAGGCCTAGAACACAACCTGGCACATGGTAGGTACATGATATATGTCAGCTCTCACCATCTCACCACCAGAAATGTACACACCCCTAAAGAACCAGGTCTAATCATCTGCGATGTCAGCCAACTCTTCCAGTGAGCTTCAGGGAACATGGTTGGCTGCTTTCTCCCAGGCCACTTGGAGGAAAGGCCTGGCAGAGTGCTTGTTCCTTACTCCACAATTGCTCTTCCCAGAGAAAGGATCACAGTACCACCCATCCCTTCTCCCTCTGTGCACCCCACCATCCACTTAAGAAAAGCATCAGGACAGAGACTAAATGCTTCTTGTCCTTACATTTTCCCATAGAAAAAAAAATTGAACCAAACAGCACCACAGGGACAGTTGACCTCGCTGGACCATTTTGTGACTACAAGTAAGCAGGAAGTAGGAAGCAGTCACTTCAACGTTGAGTGTAAAATTGAGAGGCTGCATACACTTCTGAAAGCCTCACCCAAATCTCTCTGCATACTGGGCCCCTTCCCTCCACAATCTCCATTCGCAGTAGTGAACTTTTCACAGCCACATGTGGCAGTTGAGAGGAAAACATTAATATATTAAATATGTCTTGCTGGTGGTCCCTAAAAAAAAAATCACACACACACACACACACACACACACAAAGACACACAAACACAAACACTGCCTAAAATCTATGATATTAATTATCTCAACTTTAGTGCACAGCAGGATAGAACAATGCAGTTTTTAGGAGAACCAAATGGTGTCCTCTCTATTTAGGTCAAAAGGTGGCAGATGGAGCATTCTGAAAATTAACAGAGACTATTCAGGAGACATCCATACTTTTGTTCCTTTCCTAAATTATGGGATTATAATTAAGGGAAATTTTGTCTTAAGAAGCCAAACTTCATCTCACACCTTGGGACATCTCTCTATTTGCAAACTGCAGATATTCATATAGCTAAATTATATGTTAAATTATTTTAGCTCCAAATGCACTGAGGCCTTCTTAGGTGTCACTTGTTCCTTATTTGGAACAAATTTGGCTCTTCACAGTCAATTCAAACAGGTGGCTTACTCACTAGTTGTACACCCTTCCTCAGAGTTCCCATCCCATACTACCTTTCATCCTTTAAGATTGCTGGATCGGGACTTGTAAAGTGAGGTCTACAGAAATATGCTTATGTTTTTGCACATGGAGGATACCTCCGTGGAGTCTGTGGGCCTTTTTAAAGCTTTGTTTATTTAGTGTGATGATATGCAAAGCAATTGAAACAGAGCTCTCCAGTGTGTTCTTTGAATTTAGGAGAGATTTTTCTCTTAGAAGGGAACTGCAGCAATTAATTTGACACCCCTTGATCTTGAACTAGGGGGACATTAACAATATCTAGCACTATGCTGCTGGCATGTTCAGAACTCCAGAAATATTCGTTGATGGGCTGGTGGGAAACAATACACTGGACAAGGACAGACACACATGTCTCAAAGCTGCGGGAGGTGGGGCGTTGCTGCTGTGATGTATTATCTTTGCAACTGGAAAGGTCTAAATGGAAACCACTTAATATTAATTCTTAGCAAGCTGTCTAGAGAAATGAGGCAGCTGCTCAGCTCAGAGATTTCTAGCTGTGCGTTATTATTTTTTTACTTTTAGATTTAAGGCAGTCAAAACAAATTCAGCTCCCTATTTTTCTGTTCAATTAAAATCAGAGAGTTAGTGTTTATCTGGAATTTTCCTTTTAAGCTTCACCTGTTCAGGGCTAAATTAAAAAAATAAACATGAACTCAGGATGATGCTTGGCTTGAAGGGAGACGGTTAGATTAGACAGCAGTTTCTCAGCTAATGAGCGCACATCCAACTTTACTGAGAAATTGTAAGGAATCAAAAGAAAACTTCTACCAACTCCAACAGACCATATCTACCCACATCCTCACACCCCTCTTGCTAATGATGAATAATTAATATCAGAATATAAAAAAATGTTGTGGTTTTGGGAAGCACAAGAAACTTGGTTAGAAAGTTTGTAAGGAGGACATTCTGATAAAAGGGAAGTGTGTGAAATGCCACCTGCCTGTTTATTGGAATTCCGACCTAGCAGAGACTTACGGAACTGTTGAAGGCAGTGCCCCTAATTATTTCTTGACCTTTCCAAACAAGTCTGTGTATGTGCAGACCCCCGGGTGTTTACTGGAATCCTTATGCTTAATCCCTGGATGCCCTTGCCTGAGTACAATGTAAACATGTGTCCTCCCAAGATTACTCACCCTAGTGATTGTATCTAAAGATAAAAATTCCACTAAAGGCCTAATGAGGCAGGCAAAGGAGGCTGCTCTGGCTACTAAAGCCAGGGGCCCCTTAGCCCTCTCTTGCACTGTCAAACGGTGTCTGGGTAATCTGTTCATCCATCCTTCAGGGGCTGCTGCTCAGCCTTGGCATTGTGGTTTATATTTAATGCAATTACTGATGTAGTTGGGTTGAAAACTACCGTCTTGTCTGTTTTCCATTTGTTCCATCTGTTCTCTTTCTCCTCTTTTCCTGTCTGCTTTCAGATCTTTTGCTGGTATGTTAGCTATAACTCTCTGTATTATGTAATGGTTTCTTTAGGTTTCATAATACCCTCTTTAACTTATCCCAATCTACCTGCTCTCTACTTATATGTTATACACCATGCTATTTTGCTAACACTTTTGCTTTAAACAAAAAATTGAAATTATAAAAGTCTTTTTCACTCAGATAGTTTCCGTTTCCACAGCTGTTTGTTTCTTGTGTAGAACTTCAATCCATGTCTTACACTATACACAAAACCAAATTCAAAATGGATCATAGACCCAAATGCAAAACCTAACATTACAAATCTTCAAGAAACATAGGAGAAAATCTTTATGGCCTAGGGTTAGGCAAAGATTTATTAGATATGACCAAGCTCAATTTAAAAAGAAAATAATAAAGTTTATCAAAATTAAGAACTACTGTTCTTTGAAAGACACTATTAATAAAATAAAAAAGTAAGCCACAGTCTGGGAGAAAATATTTGCAACTTTCATACCTGAATATAGAATATATAAAAATATAAATATATGTATATAATATAAATTATATATAAGATATATAAATGTATATCAAATTTGAATGTAGAGTATTTAAGAACTCTAATAAATTCTCATAAGAAAATTAGCTCAATAAAACAAATGGACATAAGATTTGAATAGACACTTACTAGGGAAGAAATATGTATGGCAAATGAGTACATTAAAAGATGCTTAGCAGCACCAGTCATTAGGAATATGCAAATTAAAACCAATGAGATATTACTACATACAAATTAAAAATACTACTCCTTACAAAACAGACTGACCATAACAAATGTTGGCAAAAATATGGAGCAACTGAACACTCATTTACTGCTGGTGTAAATGTAAAATGGTTCAACCATGTTGTAAAATGGTTTGGCAATTTCATAAAATTAAACATATACCTGCCATGTGATCCCACTAGTCCAACTCTAGGTATTTTGCAAAAAAAAAAAAAGAAAAGAAAAGAAAAGAAAGAAAGATAGCATATCTCTATACAGAAACTTTTACATGAATGTTCATAGCTTTGTTTGCAAAGGGCAAAAACTGGAAACAACACAAATACCCATCAACCAATGGGTGGATAAACAAATTGCGGTATATCCTTGCAAAAAAATACTACTCACCAATTAAAAACAATAAATTGCTGATGCATGAAACAATGTAAATGAGTCTCAAAATAATTGTGCTGACTGAAAGAAGACAGACAGGAAAGTTTGTATACTAAGTGATTTCATTTATATAAAATTCTAAGAAATGCAAATTTATATATAATGACAGAAAGAAGATAGGTAAATGCATTTTATATAAATGGAATCATTTAGTGGTATGGGAAAATGCAGTAAGGAGGAATTAGAAAAAAAACTTCATGGGTAATGGTATGTTTATTATCTTGATTGTGATGATGGTTTCCTATAACAAAACGTGTCAAATTATATCTTTTACATATATGCAGTTGATGGTATGTCAATTACACCTCAATAAATTTGTTAAAATAGACATATTTCTCTGCTCTTTGGTAGCTTACATGCAAGTGGGAAAAATAAAAGATAAGTATATTTTATTAAGTTGAACCACATAAAATTGACATTTTTTGTAGGCAAAAATGAACAGTATGATCAGTTTCATTAGGGTTAGGTTTAGGGTTACGATTAGTGACCGTTTTATGGTAGAGGGAAATACAAGGCAGATATTTTTATGTATATTTATATTACATATATATTATGATGTATTATAATATAATAAATACATATTACATGTACTATAAATACATATTTATTATATATAGTATATACATATATATCATACATACATATATCATATATCATAAAAAGTTCTACTGAAAATAACCTTTTGGGGTTTGACCATTTAGACCACTGCTTGAAGCAAAAGAAAATAAAACACAAATTCTCTGTGATGGGACTATAAAATGGCCATGAGATCTAAAGGATCTGCAAACTTAAATCAACACAGAAGGAGTTCCCAGGAGTTCAAGCCGCTGCTCTCTGGTTGATGTGACAGAAAAAGGCTCATCTCCTGGCCAGAGAACCTGGCCCCTATGAGTGAGGATGGTGGAGCCAGACTGCAAGCTCCCTAGTTAGGAGGTGTTACGGATGAATGGGAAATCCCAACACTGAGAGTGATTTCCAAATACTCTACTGCACTGTCAGCCTTGAATCAAGTGCTGGGTCCTGCTCTGGAGGAGCAGAGGGGTGGGAGCCCTTGGGAGCTGTGTTAAGTACAGAGCTCTGGGCAGGCTGGTGGACTCCTCTGAGTGTGGGGCGTGATCTGCTGATGCCTCTGTTTTTATTGCTTTAATAGCATTATGGTTGAGTTTGTGTGAATCTGCTGGAGCGTGCACAAGGGCTGGAGCCTCCTCTCAGGCCTGTCCCACCGCCCAGTCCCTCCTGGGCACAGATGGTGGGTCCCTCTCCTTGCCATCCTTGGTCCTTGGAGGCTAGAGCACCTGAACCAAAGGGTGGGGGTTGGGCATGTGCCCCGGCTCCTGGGAGGTCCGCCTGGGAATATCCCTGTGCAGAGAGACCGTGACATTAAATAACAAATAAAAAACATCATAATTGGTTGAGAGAGAACCTGGAGAACGAAGCTGTGTTCCTGATTTTTGAACCAGGAGCCTCACATTTCACTTTACACTGCATCAGGGAAATTGTGTCTCCAGCTCTGTCCATTTCTGCCAGGAAAGCATAGCTGTATGAGTGGAGAAGGAGCAGTGGACGGAGGGTGGTGGAGGCCAGTGGAGCTCCAGCACCGAGTCCAAGTCCATTGTGGAAATGGTTCACAGCTTGCCTACCAACCCTGGCTGTGCATTATTTAAACAACATATTAAAAAGCAATTACAATGTGCCACATACTGGGCTGGGTACTGGAGCTACTTTACATAGGATGATGAGAATCAGAGTCACTTAAAAAGTGACATTTGGCCTAAACCCCAAGTGCCATCTGATCTGAAGCCAGCCGGGAAGAACTGGGGACTGGTGATTCAATTAGAAGGAACCAAGACTCCAGGCGGGTGAAAAAGACTTAACTAATAGTGGCTTACCTGTGATATGTGCACAGAAAATAGTTTCACAAAATAATGACCATGACCCATAATATTTAACTGAAGAAATGTTTCCTCTCTTTGACCTTAAAGTGGGAACTATTTAATCTACTAAATTACAGGCTTGACCAACCTCTAATGGGTATTATCATTTACTCTGTCCACTGGAGAGCATTGATAAGCTGTTGAACATTAGCTATGACCTCTATTTACTACCATGAATTGAGATTAAATGCCTCTTTGTTACTTCCAGCTTTCCCTAAAATATCATTTCGAATAAATATATTCATTCCACAAATCTTGCTTAAGCACATCTCATATTCAAAGTCTCTGTAGGAGAAACATTGAGGAATAAAACCTCCAGATTCTTTGGAAGCTAGCAGTGGGCAAAAGGCGCTTAACCTTGAGAATTTAATGAATTCTACGAGATGTACAAAATCAGTGCCTGCTGGGACAGAATCCAGGAGGAGCTAGCTGGGTGGCAATCCTTAGTATCTAAGGCAGTGGTTCTCAACCTTCCTAATGCCGCGACCCTTTAATACAGTTCCTCATGTGGTGACCCCCAACCACAAAATTATTTTCGTTGCTACTTCATAACTGTAATTTTGCTACTGTTATGAATCGTAATGTAAATATCTGATATGCAGGATGTATTTAGGCGACCCCTGTGAAAGGGTTGTTCGACCCCCAAAGGGGTCGCGACCCACAGGTTGAGAACCGCTTATCTAAGGGTTAGTGGAGGGAGGTTCTGTGAGCTGAGCCAAGAATCTGTATGTCAAAGAACCAGTAAATATCAATCTAAAAAAATATTACGCATTCTAAAAACTTACTAGTATCTTGTGTATCATAAGTTGTCCAAATTCTTCCTTAGCACTCTAAAATTAGATTCCAAGTACCAGGTATGCTCATTTATCTTACCAAAGTTCTCCATGAATCAATTTGCAAAAAGGACTTGCAAAAAGAAGTCATAGAGACATTGAACCTTTTCTGTTTCCAGGTCTCAGAAAAAAATGTAATTTAAAACTCTCACGGTTACTAAACCACAATCCTTAGAAAATCTTGTTCTTATACTATGTTTGAAAATTCTGAGGGTTTATATTTCAACACTTTATAGAATTCCTCATTCCATTATTACATTTCAGAACTGGTAAAACTGAGGTCCAAAGAGTCAATTGGCTTATGCAAAGTTCTAGCCTTCTCAGAAGGCATGTTGGCATATAATAAATTAGGTAGGCTTAGAAGTAGTCCTGTTGTTGAGGCTGGCAATAAAGTGAAAGACATAGACATAAAAATGAAGACAGCCCAGCTTCCAGATATGGAAGAAACTCTGCTTAGGTTACTTCTGTGGGCACAGCCCCACATAAACTGGGAACCAGTGATAAACAGGCAAAATAATGGCCCCCAAAGTGGTCCACATCCTAATGCCCAGAATGTCCTCAGATGACGTGGCAAAGGGGAATTAAGGTTGTAGATGGAATTAAAGATCCTGAATTATCTGAGTTTGGTCAGATAAGTCTTCCCTGAGCCAGAGATCTCAAGGTGAATAGGACTTAATAAGGTCACCAAGGCTAGGAATAACCATCCAGGCAGTAAAAATAGCATAGGCAGAGTCCTGAGGCCCACAGAACTTGGAGAGTGCAGGGGATGGAAGAAGACAGTGCAGCTAAAAGGAAGAATAAAAGTCCACCTTTATCTTGGAAGCAATGGCTAGCCATTGAATGACTGCCTCAGCTCAAGTGGAAGTTAAAATAATTTATTTTCAGGACACGAATTAACTTGGATCAAATGCATTTTTGAGGAATATTGCAAAATAATCCATATTGTTTTGTTAGGATTTCTCTTAAATCTTGAATTTTGAATAGACATTGCTTAACAATAAAATTGCTTTCTATAGAAGAATATGTGGTATACAAATCCAACATTTTTTTAAAAAATTGAAAGAATGCATGGCCATTTGGTTAATTGAGTATATCTTTAGAAGAACTGAAAAGTAAGCTGTTCTGGACAGAATTTTAATGAAACTGTGCCCATTTGTATCACTGTGAATAAACAGATATGTTGTATCATTCTCCAAGTTCCAAGAGGATTGGTAGCTGATGTTTTCTGGAGATTACAGTATGCTTCCTAAATTCTTTTCTGATTCGCTGATGTGGTCAAAGGATATCTGTGGCAAAATTCCCTGGTACAAGGAATGCACAAAATAGGCATCTGGGCCCAAATTGTTTTCCTAACCAAACACACACACACCTAACAATGATTTAACCAAATAACAGGTCCATTAATGAATGTATTTTATTAAAAGCAATAAAAGTACATGAAAATGACATTGTCCTATATGCCATCTGTTTCTATGGCAACCAACAAATAGTTAGGCCATGCATCTGATTGTCCAGTGTAATTACTTACGTGTTGGGATGGTTCAATGTTTCTAAACATCACAAAGAAGACCTTGATGAAATCTCTTTAAAACATGAAATACACACAGAGACTATCTAAAACTATTTTCCCTTCATGGGATCTAACTTTATCCTTGTAGTGGTTTTGTGTTTTAGCTAAAAAAAAAAAAAAAAAAAAAGGAGCACTTTTCTTTCTTAAGGGTCTCTGATGTTAGCCACTTTTGCAGATACTCAAAAATATTTTCTTGTGCATGAGTTACTTCAGCTGAATGATTACTTTGGTCTAGAAAACTCTAGATACATATTTACACAGTGAAATTCACCTAAAATGTGAAAAGAAAATGTCAAAATACCTGTATGGTAGGTCCCTTAACCCTGGCTGCTTATTAACATATTTTGGGAGTTTTTAAAAGTAACCTGTGCACATATGGGTTCAGACTGAACCATTTCCAGAGCCCTGTGCTTTATCAGGTAGTGTTCATTTCTTCCCCAACTACATTAAAGCAAAGCTCCTACCAATTTTTAAACAGTCCAATCCTATTAACCTAGACCATCTATTAAGACAGTCCCTTAGAATCATGGTTTTAATAGAAACTTTCAGCAAATTTGATGAATTGTTAAACTCAACTACAGTTCACTCTAATACTGACTTGGTAAGATAGTTTTCTTCCTTGGGGGAAAACAAAAAACTTATGCTAATGCCAATTCTTAGAAATTCACATTTAATTGGCCTGATACTTATTAAAAACACATAAAATTTGTTATTAATCACCTATTTATAGGTACAAATAAATGAAAGCTATAGAAAAATAACTAAGTTGTCAATTTACAGATTGTTTTTATTCATCTCATTTGTCATCTCAGGAGTATGATATAACTAAGTGCCCAGGCTATGAGTTTATTACCTGAAAATTACAAGCTGAAAGTTATAAGAGCCAGAAATAAGAGCAAAAGAATGATTTATGGTTTTATAAATATTTAATTTTAATTAAGTAGGATATGTTCAATTTTTTTATTTTACACATTAAAAAACAAACCTGAAGGCCAGATAGTTTAATTGACTTGCAAAGACAACTGATGAAGCCAGAACTAGAACCTAGTTAATCAGGCCTTGTGTCTTATCTGACTTGACTTGACAGTGATCTAGAGGTATATGCATATTGAATGCTGACTTACTTTGATTTGCAAGGAATTGGGGTAGAGGAGTTTGGGCTGAAATCATGGTGATTGCTTTGCAAATACCACATTAACATAATAAGCAGATTTTGATTTTGCAAGGGGATGAACTTGAATATTTTATCAAATACTAAAAATTGATTATTTAGATTAAAGCTCACTTCAGTAATTTCCAACAAGCAAGATTTAACAGCCAATGGATCCCTGCATTGCACTAAGAATCAAGGCAGACACATCATTAATCATTGATCACTGGACATTTCTAGGCTCATTCTAATGAATACTAAGATTCCTGTAAGAATGTGACCTCAAGCGACTTGATTACTGAGAGCACTTGTAGGAAAACATTTCAGTCCAATAATTAGCAAAATGATTCATTGTGTATCTCTGGATATTGATGACTGTTTTACCTTCAATGTAAACAAGTGGGCAAGTCTTCACAGATGCCTTTTATGGCAGCCAGCACCTTCCAAGGATCAATGGAATCATTGGGAAATGAAGTATGCCGGAGACCAATTCCAGCATGACAGCAGGGCTGAATCTGGGAATGGCTGATGGCATTTCCCCAAACCTGAATAGGATACATTAAAATGACTGCTCAGCTGCCAGACGGCTCAGGGCATTTTAATCTACATGTTATTGCCTCCTACTGGCCAAACACCTGAACAGCTGTAGGCTAATTCCCCCATCTGACAATGCTTGTGTATACCCTTTGATGTGTATACCTCTGCCTTGCCTCAGGACAAATTGTGTTAATAAAAAGCATGGAGTCCTAGGACGAGGAGAACTGAAGACCTTAGAACTTAGATCTTAGCTCTTTCAGCTAGGCTCCTCTGACCCCCAATGCCTTTCAAAGTTATGCTTCATCTCGGGACTCCTATTTAATCTACACACAGCCTTCTCCAGATTGCTGAACCCTTCTTAATGCTGGAACAAGAACCCCGGCAGAAGTATTTCTCCCCATCACATTCTGCCATGGTAGGACTCACTGGTGACCTAAACAGCCTGAACCACTGATCTGCCACTGAACCAGGGCTAAAGAATCTGAACATTGCTCTCGGGGAGACATCTTGGCGAAGCGGCAGCACATCCCTGCTCTCTGAGTCCCGCGATGCCACCCAAGGAGGACAAGAAGAAGAAAGATGCTGGAAAGTCAGTCTAGAAAGACAAAGATCCCGTGAACAAGTCAGGGGCATGGCCAAAAAGAAGAAGTGTTCCAAAGGCAAAGTTCAGGACAAGCTCAATAACCTGGTCTTGTTTGACAAAGCCACATATGACAAGCTCTGTAAGGAAGTTCCCAACTGCAAGCTTAAAACCCCGGCTGCGGTCTCTGAGAGGCTGAAGATTCACAGCTCCTTGGCCAGAGCAGTCCTTCAGGAGCTTCTTAGTAAAGGACTTCTTAGTCTCAAAGCACAGAGCTCAAGTGATTTACACCAGAAACACCAAAGGTGGGGACGCCCCCGCTGCTGGAGAAGATGCATGAACAACAGATCTCACCGGCTGTATATTTTGAAAAATAAACCTTTATTAAATCAAAAGAAGAAGGAGAAGGAGAAGGAGGAAGAGGAAGAGGAGGAGGAAGAGGAGGAGGAGGAGGAGAAGGAGAATCTGTTTTGTGTGTGTGCTTTGTTTACTCCTGAGAACTTTGATTCATTGAAATGGCTAAAGGAAATTCTACAATTAAGAAAGAAATTATTAAAAAGCCAATGATCTCAATATGGTTATTTCCCATGGAGAAATCTCTTTAATATACTAAACTGTGAGTTCCTTGTCATGCACCTAAAAATAGTATGATACAATAAAATTGCTTTTCATTTGACTTGTGCATATATTTACAAAAGAAAGTCTACACAAATAATATTCATTTTGACTCAGCCGACAGCATGCACTGAAATCCTGTTCCCTAGAATCTCAACTTCTATGTGCATATGAGATGTTGGATTTAGACTAAGCAGAGAAAATTAAACATTTCTTAATTAAAGAACTCAGAGTCAAGCCTAGAAAAATCCCTAATAGTGAGCAGGTTAGCATTTGAGAAATGCAGTACTTTCTAAATTAACTTGTAGGAGTGACCCTATATGATCAAGTCCAGACTCCTCAGCAGGGTGTGAGGCCCTTTATGATCCAGTCCTATCCACTGGTCTAACCTTGTTATCTGGCCCTGCCCGCTGGTCCAACCTTACCGCCAGCCACATGACACCATCCCACCTACACTCACCCTCAAGCTATACTTCTGCTGTATATAGCAAAGGGGTTGTTTCCATACCTCTATGTCTTTTCCACTTCTATTCTTATCTAAAAAGAATAATACTCCTCTCCTTTGATTTGCAGATTTCTTCTTATCTTTCTCCCTGAATCAAAAAATGCTTCTGAATTTTTCCCTGATCTTCCCCTATTGTCTTACTAATTCATTTCCAGAGCTTCCCCTACATCCTTGCATGTGTTTCTATTAAAGCATTCATCCCCAGCCTCTATCACAGTGCCTGGCTTGAAACAAAACCAAAGAATCAGAACTGTGAGTAACAGTTTAGACATGTGATTCCTCTAAAGCAGCAGTTCTCAACCTGTGGGTCGCCAACCTATGGGTCGCGACCCCTTTGGGGGTCGAACAACCCTTTCACAGGGGTTGCCTAAGACCATTGGAAAACACATATATAATTACATATTGTTTTTGTGAGTAATCACTATGCTTTAATTATGTTCAATTTGTAACAATGAAATTGGGGGTCACCATAACATGAGGAACTGTATTAAAGGGTCGCAGCATTAGGAAGGTTGAGAACCACTACTCTAAAGTCAAGCAGCTATATCAAGAATCAATGCATCATCTATGAGAGTTTATAGCTCTCAGCAAATAGGGAAAGATGCAATTAAAGCGATCCACAATGCCAGGAATGGGGCTGAGGAATGATTACGATTATAGATAAGAAGGATGAAGCGGGCATCATTGAGAAGGTGGTTAGTGTATTTGAAGGAGGTGAGGAAGTAAGGAAGAGCATATCCTAGTACATCGCAGAGTAAATGTGCCTGCCCTTGAGCGAGCAGGGTGAGGGCAGCACTGGGAACCACTGTAAGGACAATGGCTGTTCCCCTAAGGAAAATGGCCATCTTTGCACAATTTTGAGCAGAGAAATGTGAGATTGTTGTGCCCAGATTTCAAAGTTCCCAAGACCCCCAGGGAGCCCGTCAGTCCGATGCAAAAGCAAAGAGTCATTCATTTCAAACCCGGGTTTGGCTCCCCTGCCACACTCACTGATGCAACGGTAAGCTCCAGTGGCCAAGAGAGAGAACTCTGTGTGGAGAGAGGCTTTATAGGGGGGTGGGGCAAGGGGAGGAGAAAGGACTGTGGGCCCTGCCAATTGGCCAGGCGCCAGTCGGTGTCTCATTACACAGGATGTGGTCATAGTGATGGCGTGTACTTCCCTTAACTATCATTGGCCAGTCCAGAGAAATCCTGGGCGTGGCCAGCAGTGGCTTGGCTTTGGGGAAGAAGCCTTGCTGAGCACATGGCCAAGGTAAGATGGAGGGCATAGCCCTTACCCTGGGGCAAGGTGGAGGGCGTAGTCCTCGCCCTTTCAAGATCAGGTTTGTTCATTAGGGATCACTACCGCTGGGTTAGAATAAATGCAGGGGCCAGGACAGAAGCTAGAAGCAGGGTAGAAGATTGTTCTAACAATCCAACTGAGAGCAGGTGACAGCCTTGGAGGCAGAGCAGAGAAGGGGATGGAGTCTGGGAAATTGTGGCTCCAAAAAATTAAAAACAGTCTTAAATCTAGATTTTTATTTTCCAAGTAAAAACATCCTTGGGATATGGTTTCAAGAAATTTTCTAGTTCTGACCTAGACAAGCAATTTGGAGACTTGGCTGTGAGGCAAGTACTTTTGGAATACTACTGTATCTCCTATTTTCCTGTCAACTTCCTTCTCCACAATTATCTTTGAATATTTGCAGTTGTACATTTGACAGGGATGTGCAGGTTAAAAACAAAGGCTATTCCCATCGCACAGGCACCCAGGGATTGATTAATGTGTGGATGGGGTAAGGCATATGCTCACATTTTTCAACCCCCACATGTAAATACCAAATGTCATCAGGTAACACTTTACCTCCGCCTACACCTCAGCTTTCCTAGGAAGGGCCAGCCAGTCCCTCCATGTATTTCTCGTAACTTAGATCTGGGCATGGAAGGCCATTCTTCTCAAACACTAGACAGGCAGTTGCTGCTTATGTATCATAGAGGTGAACCAAGGGGGGCATTGGTCATAGTTGCACATGGGTCAGTAGTGACCTGAGATCCCCATACTCCCTGGAAAGCCAAGATTTCAATAGTCCATAACACACACAAGCTCAGCAACAAGCCACCATCCAGGTGAGAGCATAGGACAAGTACGCCAGGCCTTGGAGGTCAAGGAAGTGCAAATGTGACTTGGCCCATTGTTCATGTGACTTTGCCCAAGCCACTGAAACTCCTTGGTGTCTCTCATCTGTATAGTGGGACTAATGTGGAGCTGTGAGGATTACAGGAGAGAAAGAACA
Organism: Myotis daubentonii; assembly: GCF_963259705.1. NCBI lineage: Eukaryota > Metazoa > Chordata > Mammalia > Chiroptera > Vespertilionidae > Myotis > Myotis daubentonii. The sequence continues at coordinate 26,449,676 of NC_081846.1, forward strand.
GAGACTACTTAGTATAGGGCTAGGGCCAGCTAAGCCCTTGGTTTATGGAAAGAGTTATTCATTAACTACATGGAACTATTCAGGGAGCTTAAATGTTCATTTCTGGGCAAATGTACTTTTTTAAGAAGTCCATTAAATTGGCAAAAGATCCAAGTGTGTGCTCTTTGGCCTTCTGGAAGAACAATTCTATTAGCACTAAAAAGTAACCTCTGAATTCTAGCCAACATTTTAACTTTTCATACAGATCACTGGAGGCCAGCAATAAGTCCTGGACCGATAGTTATCTTTGCAGAGAATTCCAGCCAGCTGAACGGGAGAGAATGTCCCTATGATAAAGTTAACAACTCCTCTTCCTTTCCATTAGAAGGCAAGATTGATGGGAATAAAATTAGTGGCACTTTGATAAAAGAAGCTCAAAACCCTACCCTGTATCATGACAGGGAGAGGATGGCAAATATGGATCTTCCATCTCCACAAAGACGTCAAAATGCATGTTAGTGATTGAGAAGCTCAGGCCAAGCATGCAAACTAAGTGAAGAATATTAAATGATATTTGCCAAATCTATCCTTAATTATCCTGGGGGGAAATACCAAAGCTACTTCCAAAAGGAAAAGAAAGTTAATCATGACATTCATCAGTTACACAAAAGTATCAGGAGTATTTCATTGGGAATAAAAGTACACATAGATGGTTTCATACATTTCAGATCCTTAGAAATTGTATTTTTGGAATAAACTTCTTGGGAAGGTTGAGTACATAGACCTAGTCTCTAAAGGACAATTCTTTTCCATCGTCTCTACCCAATTATTCCTATAAACTTTCTTCTGAAACAAACCCAAACAGTGAATTATTTTAAATCCAGAATAAGAGAGAGGCTTCTGCGGTTAAAAAGTATATAGATTAAGCTTGTGGTGTCACATTCCATTGGGACCACTTTCTAAAGTTTTCTAAGTTAAAGATTGTGAGAAGCCGCTGCATTTTGGCATTGAGTAATCATGAATTTACTTTTTGAAATACCTCTAAATATTTTGCTATAAAAGATGAGTAAAATGTGGAAATGTACAATTTTAAAATAATGTGGTAAAGGATGTGGCATCACTGAGCTTGTGCCGATCATATAATAACAATTAGTGGCTTCAGGACTGGAGATGTGTATACATGTATTCACTCCATTTATTTCTATGGAGAAGCCCACAGCCCATGTGTGGAAAAGTAAACTCTCCAGACTACTGTCTCTAATCTACTTATAATTTCTGGCAGCTCTCAGGAAAAAACACCCACTTATTTCTTTCTGTTCTCTCAGTGTTCTCTCTCTCTCTCTCTCTCTCCCCCCCCCCCCTCTCTCTCTCATGTTGCTTACCTCAAAAGCTCTATTGTCTCTATTATTCTGAAAAATCTCCATAAAATTACCCACTAGATTTCCAGGAAAGAGGCTGAACCCATTCTGAGTTCATTTAGAGATTCACAGACTCTGAGGGAAAGAAAAGCATGAACACAATTTTAATTTCCATGCCACTGACATTACAGATCCCAAATGTAGCAACAAAATGAACTAATGCTAAAAGAAACACTAGACTTTAAAGAGTGTACACAGTTCCTAACAAGTTCATAATGGCCAAGTTATCAATTTTAGCTAACATTTTAAATTTTCATAGAGAATGATTTGTAAATATTATTCCAGCTTTCTTTATTACTATTGCAGATTTTTAAAACTAATTTCACATAAATTATGATACTAAAGACTGTAAAAGTGTTTTGTATTATTGTGAATTAAACACCACACTAAGAATGAGAAATTGAAACAAGGAATTTGGTAACTTCTCCTCTTTCATTTCTAATTTTGTTTATTTGAGACCTTTATCTTTTCTCCTTAGTGAGTCTAGCCAGAGGTTTGTCAAATTTATTAATCTTTTCAAAGAACCAGCTCTTTCTTGCATTAATATTTTTTATTTTAAAAAAAGAACAAATTTGGCATTTTTGTGATCAATATGAACTAAATGGCAATTACATAAACTAGGACCACTTATATAATTACATCTTTATTACTGAACTGACTGGATTTATACAGACAATTTATGACATCTGGCCTTAAAAGGATAATGGCAGCATTTTCCCTAAATGCTTTGCATACTGCCAGTCATCAGGGCTCTTTCTGGTACTTTGTCATTACCTTCCTATTCTCACACAACGCTCCTTCTGCAATGTCCTCAAATTGCTATAAATGCCTTTTTGCTCCCTGCTTTTTAGATTTCTGCATCACTGATTAAATGAACTAATTCCTCTAAATTGCTCAAAATAGGGCCTGACACAGAATACAAATTTAATAAAAATTACCTCTTACTACTATCATCACTGCTACCATTCAGACCCATTTGCCACCACTTACGATTTTGTAGAAATATGTTTCAAAAATTTGGAGCATGCTATACTTAGGGCTGTAGTTTCCATGTTTTAGCCTCCTTTCATATTTTACTTTCTTTCCATTAAAAGAAACATCAAAGGAAATAAATTTCCATTATTATTTTAGACATTCAGTCCTCATATATGGTAAAATATGATTTAATTCTTGTATAAAATGTAAGTGTATTTATGTGTCTATACATTCATTTTATATTAGCAGTGCACAGGAAAAAATCTGATAAAAGAATGGACAACAGATTGTTAACAATGATTACCTTTAAGGTTGGGAATGTCTTTACTTTTTAAGCAACAGAGTTCTGTAAAAACTTTAATGTTTCAGTAGTTTGTATATTTTGTAATCACAAAAACAATGAGAATTTTAAGAGACTTGATTCTCTTGCCAGTTATATTGGTCAATACAATCCAAATTCCCTTTAGACACCAACACTACTGTGTGTGTGTGTCTACAAATAGCACAGAGCCCAAACCCCATGCAAGAACAATGCAGAGATAGTTGGGAAGAATGAACAGTGTTGTCCATCTTGCCTGAAGCCTAACCATCCTAACCCTGTTGTTTGTGAAGTCTTGCTCCCCATTTGCTTCCCCGAGACTCCCAGGGGGCCTTGAGCACTTGGTCTCATCATTTAGACCCAGGTCCTGCCTCTCTCCCAATGGACTGTGTGTTTGAAAGTGGACCATGATGTTGGACCTTGAATGTTTCTCCATGCACTTGGCTCCCTCCTTTAGCCCTCAGGCATTTATGGGAACATCCCTCACTAGCTTCGGCCTCATGGTGGAAACACAAACCCTGAATCAATTTTGCAGAAAGGAGTTTTTCTGAAAATGTGGCTAAATGCTCCAGGGAAAAAGCGGGAATAACCTGCAGCATTCATACTTTATTTAAATGTCTGAAGCCTGAAAAATGCCTGACATGAATTGGAAATGCTACCCCTTGACCAAAACCAGCCAAGGCATCATTCAGGTTATAGACATTAAATAATATAAAGATGGAAGAACAGACAGCCATTGCCTGGTATCCAGACAGTCTACAATGCCATGAAAAAGAATTAAAGCTAACTGGTAAAAGTAGAATAATAAAGGTAATGTGAGGAAATTTTCTTAATCTCCCCAAAAAGAGACAATTAGGTGGAGTGGGACCCACCTCAGCAGATTAAACATAGTGATGGGGCATGAGTCATGGAAAGGCTACCCCAAAGTAGCAGGGGCGTCTCCAAAAATGGTCAAATCTGCTTCACTATGTGAAATTTGTCCCTAAAAGCCACAACCCAGAGGGAAGAAAATTTGTTGACAACCTAGGCTCCCTCCTGAAACCTGCTTCATAGTAGATAAGCACTGGGCAAGAGGCACAAGACAATCATCAAGAAAAGTTCTATCACTCACACCTTGAAAAATTCAAAGGTCAGGTCACAAATTACCAGCAAGTATTTGTGGTGAAGAGATCTCTGCATTTAACTTTTCTAAACTTGTTCTAGGTCACAAACCTTGAATCCAACGAAACACTTGACAACTACATATGAACATTCAAATTTGCACTCAGCTTCAGAGACTTCACAGACCTCCTGTTGCCTATGGATCAGAGGTAAGAACCTTTGAAATAGAAGCTAAATCCCTTTGTGGAAAGTTAAAGCTGGGTGAGAAAATATCCTTTCACATTTACCATACAGAAACATGGAATTGTTGATACAGAATTTTAAAACACTTAGAAAAACACAGGAAAAAGATGGCCTTTACTAGTGCCTCATTAGATGGAGGGGTGACTCGTCCTTAGAACAACTCATATCTCATAGCTCTACTTGAAAAGTTCCTAGCCAATGAAAATAATCATGGTAGTCAAAGTAAGAGTCATTGACTGTGAACATACCACATGCCAGGTTTCAGGCACAGAAACTGTTATTTAACAATTACTGAAAATTGTAGAGGCCATTTTAAGTAAGTTAATACATTGAGCTTAGGAGAAACTCGCTTGGTATATATATCAAGTACTCCAGTTAGCTATTACAAGCAGGAAGTACTAATGTGCTGGTGGGTTTATATAAAAACTCCCACCGGGACACCTGACACCACCCTTCCCTGAAAAGCCATCAATCCACTCAAGGCATGAGAACCAAATACAGTAGCCACTCCTCACCCCTACCTATGGTTTCACTTTCTGAGGTTTCAGTTACCATGGACAATCGCAGTCTGAATATGTTAAATGGAAAATTCCAGAAACCAACATTTCATAAGTTTTAAAACACACAATATTTTAAGAAATGCGATGAAATCTCCACCCATCCCACCTGGGGCCTGAATCATCACTTTGTCCATTGTATCCACGATGTGTGTACTCCCCACCTATTAGTTACTTAGTACCTGTAGATTATCAGATTAACTGCCCAGGTATCCCAGTACTTGTGGTCAGTAACCTTTATTTTACCTAATAATGGCCCCAAAGCTCAAGAGTAGTGATGCTGGCAATTTGGATGTGCCAAAGAGAAGCTATAAAGGGCTCCCTTTAAGTGAGAAGGTGGGTACAATGCAATGAGATATTTTGTGTCTGTGAAAGAGAGAAACTACATTTACACAACTTTCATTACAGTATATTGTTGTAATTACCCCATTCTATTTTATTATTAGTTATTGTTATTGATCTCTTACTATGCTTCATTTATAAATTAAACTTTATCCTAGGTATGTATATGCACAGGGAAAAAAACACCTATGGGGTCAGGTACTATCAATGTTTCAAGCATCCATTTTGGATCTTGGAAGGTCTTCCATGTGGATAATGGGGGCTGGGGGACCTCCTCTATGCTCCTTAAATATTGTGGGTAAGACTGACCAGAAACTACATTTAGAATAAACATCTAAAAAATGCTAAAACCTGGGATTGAACCAGGGACCTTTAGATCTTCAGTCTAACGCTCTCCCAACTAAGCTACTTAGGTAGCTCCTACATAACTGTAATGGAATAAAAGATGTTTTACAATAACAACAAAAAAAAAAGTTCACTATTCAGGTTTGGCTGGAGATAGGTACTTAACAAATATTATGGAAGTCTTTGTTTATAAGCTAGAAGTAATACATAATTTTACTTTTCTCAGTTATGTTTTAACTGCCCTGCAATCTGTTTTTCCCATTTAAAAATAAATCATGGACATTTTTCACATCGAAAGGAAAAAAAAAGAGGTGACTTTTGTTGGCATTTTGATTCTGATATATGACTAATTTCTAGAAAAATGACAGCATGGTCCACCTAAATATTTAATGAAATATCAATTTTTCATGAAAGCAATGTCCTATGGATCCACAAACGTAGCCAGGATTAGAAACAAGCCGAAGACTAAAGCTCTAAGGGGAAATGACAGACACAGAAAATATGAACAAGGAAACTTGAACAAGAAAGATAAAGTAAACTGGAAAGTTTTGTGATAGCAGACTAGGGCTCCAAACAAGTCAATGCCCTAATCTCCAGATGCAGTATGTTAGACTGCCTGGCCAAGAGAATTAAGGGTGCAGATTCTTTTACCCTATAAGTTTAAAATCCTATAAACTCAATAAGTATGGAAGGTCAGGCTGTAGCTAAATTCCAGTATTGGCTTAAATTAGATTTTATATGATTTAAAATAAAGACTGACTCTAACACCATTTTTCATTGTCAGACACATTTCTCCCTTTTTTAGGTAGAATCTGTGTAGTGGGAGAATTGAGCCACTCATTTCCCTGGGCCACAGTTTCTTCACCTGTAAAATGGTGACAACACCTGTTATGGGTTGAATCATGCCCCCTGCCCTGCCCCCGCCCCCCGCCCCCGGCCCCCAATTCAGATGTGGAAGTTCCTCAGAATGTTACTTGAAGAGATTATTAAATTAAAATGAGGCTGCTGGCAGTGCCCTCGGCGGTCCCAGACCTGTCTCTTGGCTTCAACAGTGTTTGGATGGAACAGACCCAGGGGCCCCTTCTTCCAGCCTCCGCCACTCTCCTGCGTCCTATCCAGTCCCCACTTCAGAACCACCTCCGGGCCCAGCCAACACACCGTTTTTTTTTCTACCTTAACTCCTTATTGCCGAGCAACCACGAGCTCCCAAATTCGTCAGAATTATTCCCCTCCCCACCTCCCACCCCCCCAGGTGGAGGCAGCCATCAACCGCCTGGCCTGCCCGCCTCTGCGGGCCTCGCACACCCACCTCTCTCTGGGCTTCTATTTCCACCGCGACGTGGCTCTCGAGGGCACCGGCCACTTCTTCTGCGAGTTGGCGAAGAAGCCTGAGGGAGGGCGCTGAGCGTCTCTTAAAGATGCAAAACCAGCTGAAGCCTCCCAAGGTGAGGGGGCAAAACTCAGGACGCCAGGGAAGCCGCCTGGTCTTGGAGAGGAGCCTGACCCCGGCCCTTTTGGAGCTGCAGGCCCTGGGTTCTGCCTGCGCAGACCCTCAGCTCCGTGACTTCCGGGAAAACCACTTCCGGGTGAAATTCATCAAAAAGATGGGCGACACCTGACTCGCCTCCAGAGGCAGCCGGCCCCCAGGCTGGGCTGCATGAGTATCTCTTGGAAAGGCTCACCCTCAAGCATGACTAGGAGCCTGTGGAGCCCAGAGGCCTTTGAGGGGCCCCTCTGCATTCCCCTGGCGTCTCTGGCTTATACCTGAGTCTCTCCCTGCAACTATTAGCCATTCTTTTAACCACCTGAAACCCTCTCCCATGCATTGGACCAAATGAAACAATAAAGCTTTTTGCAGAAAAAATAAATAAATAAAATAAAGCTGCTAAGGTGGGACCTTGATCCAATCTAACTGGTGTCCTTATGAGAGGAAGAGACACCAGGTGCTCCTGCACCGAGGGACGTCCATTCAAGGAAAAGGCAGCAAGATGGTGGCCTTCTGCAAGCCAAGGAGAGGCCTGACTCAGGTCCTCCCAGGACGTGTAAAGCCAGCCTTGCCCGCACCTTGATGGAGGACTGCCAGCCTCCAGAACTGTGAGAAAATACATTTCTGCTGGTTGAGGCTCCCATTCTGTGCTATTTTGTTATGGCGACGCTGGAAAACCAATACACTACCCAATTTACAGGGTAAGTATGTAAGAAATTCAGAGTAAATAAGGAGATTAAACAAGGTCATAGATGCCAAAAGCACTAGGTAGAGATCCAGGGGTAATGTTATTGGGTGTAATATAGAGATGATGAACCAAGATAGAATTCTAATTTTTTAAATTACTTTTTAAATATCAAGGATTGAATCTTTATTAATCTCTTAGTTTTGCCCAGTAAATTTTTATAGAAGGAAAGAAGCACACTTCTTCCCCAAATGTAAACCTCCTCATTAATATTGCAAGTAGTTTGGGGACAACATTTTCCAAAGGGCCAGAGTCATTTGTCTGAAATCATCCAGAAACTGGGGGTCTAATGATTGGATAATCACTGCAGTTTTGACTTCTTTCTATAGCAGTTTGGTAGGAAAATATATCTTTTTAAGAATAAAACATTGCTGAGTAGGCACAGAGTCATTTCCAAACATTTCTTTGAAACATGAAACCAAAGCATTCTGAGTCAGGAGACCTTCAAGTTGTGAATACCAGACTCTAGAATTCAAGAGGCCCAACCCTTTAAATGAAAACTTAAAAGACAAAAATATTTTTAGCAAGCCTCTGAATACTAAGAAAAAACAGCTTTTACCAAAATAAGTCAGAATTGAAGGTTGAGGGTTTTTAAGACAAATCTCCTGAAATCTGTCACATTTTCTTGAATAGCTTTGCTCTTACAGGCCTATTTCCTCAGGATAAGCCATGGTGGGTTTACACTGAATAATAACCACTGTGTTAGATTTCTCTTCAAATTATCTTTCCTTTCAAATGTACCCAGAGGTTCACTTCTCTTATGTGGTTCTCCATTTCCTTTATCCCCAAAGCCAAGTGCAGCGTCGGCTGTAGGATGAAAGGATCTGGGGCTTTAACTTCTCAGTTATGACCATTTTCAGTCTGTGGAGTTAATTCACAGCACATCAAGTATTAGAAATTCTCATGTTCAGTTATTAATAAACACTCTTCACAAAGCTCATCTCCATCTGCCTCAAATTCCTGTTCAGGCTCCTCAAGTGCAACAGCCCACTGACTGCAGGGATGTCCTGGGAGACGAGGCCAGTTTGCTCCAGGCTCATCCAGGCAGCGGTCCCTGTGAGAGATGAGACTTGCAGGAAAGACACCGCCGGCTGCAGTCTTGAGCCTTGCTCAGAGTGACGGCTCACACTAGGGACACAGCTGCCATGGCCCCATTTGCTTCCCTGCCCAGGCCCTGAGACCCTGGCTCCATAACCCTGCAGGCTCAGCAGATCCTCCTGGCCCAGGTGGTCAGGCTGTGACCCCGACTCCAAGACCAGAACTGCAGGACAGACCAGGACTGTCTGGGCTTCAGGGCCTCAGCTTCAAAGCTTGAACCACATGACCATTCCCCAACCTGAGCTGGAATCTGATTCAAAGTTCAGATACACTTCATGCTGGGAGATTTCAGATTTCTCCAGAATATAATTTACTCCTAGAAAGGAGAAAACATGCTTTTTCAAGGCTGTTATTTACTATTATTGGTTTCTAACCTCCCTGTGGCTTTGCCCTAATAGGTTTGGTCATGGTGAACATGACATAGTTATGACTTTAATATCATGTCCTTCACGCAGTGAAGCAAACTGTCCATTGGCTTTGGATTACATTCTTAACCCCTGTGATCTATTTTAAACCTTACTGCAAACATCTCTGAGCTTCATTCAGTTCCCATTGCTCTGAATTGGACAAAATGTTATCTATAAGTTCCCTGCCAGGTCCAACTTCTAGGATTCCCTAGGGCAGTGGTTCTCAACCTTCTGGCCCTTCAAATATAGTTCCTCACGTTGTGACCCAACCATAAAATTATTTTCATTGCTACTTCATAACTGTAATGTTGCTACTGTTATGAATCATAATGTAAATATCTGATATGTAGGATGGTCTTAGGCAACCCCTGTGAAAGGGTCGTTCGACCACCAAAGGGGTCGCGACCCACAGGTTGAGAACCGCTTCAAGAGATGCCATAACCCTGGTTTCCAATACATCAAGTCAAGTGTTAAGGAATTCCCCCCCAAAATAGCCAGAAACTATGGTTTAAATAACAGCATAGGTTAAAAACTGCTTCAACCTAGAGAGGTTTAATTGATCATGACACTGTTTTAAAAGGATTATAAAACTATAAAAACACAATAAGGAGCAACTTCCTCTGATTAAAAGAAAAGGCTGACCATGGCGATTCTGCCGGGTTAGGTGCCAGTGACATGGCAGAACTGTGAAGTGATCTTCTATCCCACTGTTTTGTTTTGTTTTGTTTTGTTTTGTTTTGGTTTGGTTTGGTTTGGTTTGGTTTGGTTTGGTTTCTCCTGCTGTAGACTTTCTTTACTGAGTTTTGTGTTTTGAAGTTACCTCCCACTTGCACAATTCACGTGATCACAGCACCCAGCTTACTTCATGAGCCTCCCAAAAAAGAATGCCGCCCACTTTTCTGCAAAGATAGAGCACCTCCGATTTGACCCTTTGTAACTGTCAGGTGACCTTTGCCAGATAGAAGGTGATATTTAAGGAAATGACCCTTCTTCCCCCCTTCCCCCACCCGACTGGTAAATTTCATTATCAAATTTAATCCTTGGGAAATCACGGGAAGGACAAAATTGTGAGCAATGATTGACAAAATCTGAAAATGAGCTTTCAACGTCTCAGATCCCTTCATAGCTAACAAAATTCTCATTTTCCAACGTAGAGCCTCAGACAGTTCCAGAAGCACCCCTTGACCTTTCTTCAGCATTTGAAATAAGAAACTGCTTCTTAAGCCTTCTCTTTTTTTCTTACTTCTGCAATCCATTAAAGTATACACCTACATGTAGCCTTTAAGAGGCCCCCTTACAAGATATGTGATCACTCTTCAAGGAAATAAAGATACTTTCTATCCTCTCATTCTCTTATTTTCTTTCTCCACATTCTTCTCTTCAATAGAATGATCCAATTATCTAAGAACCTCTCTTCCTCTTATTTAAAGCCACATTCAAAGCAATCGACCATACACAAGTCTTTTATGTGCAAGAGCAAAACAGTCTCAAGTGTAGAAAATACACTTGAGTGATTCCTAGAACCACATCATGGTTTCAATAGCCCAAAGTCCTTACATCTACTAGCTGAGAGAAACATTGTGTGGGCTGGTGTCCAGAGTCGTTCCTTCCTCTCTTGGTGCTTGCTTCTTCTCTTGGGGCCTTTCAGGCACCCCTGATTGCATCTACTCTCACCTGCCCCCTTGAGCTTCCTGCTGTGGAATCCATCATCTCTGATGTCCACACCCACCCAACTGAAAAATACCTGTTAAGGCTGGGACCCTACATGACTGTGATAAACTGTCAAAATTATTTAGTAGTGCTCGACCTCAGTAAGTTACCTCAAAGTAATAGATCTTAAGAAAATGTTGGTAACGGTGGAAAATTCAAGTTCATGTCTGATTTTTAGGACCAAGAATTTCCTCTGCATTCTCATGTACAACCTTCCCTTACTTCAAATCTTTTGTTAGCGTATCATTGTTGTCTGGGCTTTTCAGCATTATCACCATGACACTGGAAACCTATCTCACCGTTTCTGGGTATTTGCTATTATGTGCAGCCAGAGAATTTCAAATGACTTCAAGGTAATCTAGGGTATATAAAAAAATTACCCAAGGTCATTTAGTATGACATGATTTTTATAATTCAAACACAATGATTTTATAATTTAAAAACACAATGTAATGTTCTTAAATTCTCTGCAACCTCTTGTTTAATATAGAGATCTAGAAATTGAAGAATTAAGTGACTTTTTTTTTGGGTCAGGATGGAACAAAAAATCAACATTAGAGCAAAAAAGTACAGCCCTGTTCTGCAAATTTTCATCTAGTAATCAACTGGGACCCAGCTCTGCTTGTCTAAAGAGGCAAGAGAATAAAGGTTCAATGCGGTCTTTGTAGACGTAGAAGAGAATAAGATATAGCAAAGCTACAGAAAACTGGAAATCATGTGATGTTTAATACTGTTCACCACTGAAAGGTTTAAATGTTACAGAAAATTCCACCTGAAGTGCAATAGGAGATTACTTTTGTCAGCAGTGTCTATATGATTAGAAGTTTTATGCCTTTCCCAGTATAATGTGAATGGCGGGTGTTTATTCACATACAGCCAAAAACCCCAAGACAGTAATTATATATAATTCACCATAAAATAGTTAATTATTGCATGTTCTAGAAAAGAGAAGAATTGAAAGTCAACTCTATAATTAGAAAAATATCCCTATCAAAAATGAGCTTTTCTTTTATTTCTTTGGAAATTATAGGCTATGATTTACTTTACCATTCAAGTCACAATTGAGACAACCCATTTTAAAGCCAACCCAGGGAGGTACATAACTATCAACTGTGTGTACCCTGGGCATCTCTCATGGTGCTGGATCGCCTGTGGGGTTAGGGGTAGACATGGCTCAAGCTGGATCATCCTGTGGGTGATTCATCCACTTAGAGAAATATTTTTCTATATTAAATGTATAGTTGCCATAAAATATCAATTTTTGTTGGACTGGTGCACTGCTGCCCATGACTGCAGCAAATAGGTCGGGGTATTTTATTCTCATCCACACTACAAGGGATTCTGCATAAGAACCGCCAAATACTACCACATATCGTCGGTGAGCCCCATTTTCTCTGCCATGATGGTTTAGAAATTGGCAAGATCAGTGAAGGCTTGCCTATTGCTGAGATAGTGGAGGGTCCAAGTACTCAGGTCTCTGCAATGAAAGCACAAACACACTTTGCTTATGATACCAGTTAAAGCAGAATGACACGCTCCTTAGTACATGCTTGACTATGAGGCCAAAATGCAAACATTGAACGCATGTTGAGATTTTTCACCCCCTTTTCGCTTTGGATATTTTAATGAAGATGGCCATTCTGGTTAATAGTGACATATGAGTGCAAGCAGCGGAAAGCAGGAGGGCCTACCATTGCTCAAAGTTCATTCTGGGCATGTCCCTGCCATCCTGGGCACTGGGTAGGAGCTCCAGATCCTCTCTCATCACAAGATGGTCTTTCCTCCTGGGCTGTGAGCACTGTACCAGGGCAATCGACTATCAGCCCGACTCCGAGCGTAGCTCCTACTTGAAAAAGATAAGCTGGCATTGCCTCACTGTTTTCTAAGACTTTATAAAACCCATGGTTAATCACCTGGAGGGTATTTTCTAGCCTTTGTGGTTTGCCTGCTGCATTCACATAAAGTCAATATGAGTTTGGATTTCTTAAGTCGTAAGGGAGCCAAATAACAATTTTCCATTGAGCTGTTTCCAGTGGGGTTTTCTATAAGCCTAAAGAAGTCTGGTGTTTGAGGTGAGATTGTTTTTAATCCTCAACAATAAAGAAAATGATTCACACACCCTCCCCACTTGTTAGACATACTAATTTCAAGCAGCATAATGCCCAAGTGGCTGAATGCAGACATCAAAATAAAAAAGGCGGGGTGGGGTCTAAAGACATAAAATGACAATTCACAAATAAGAAACACAGATATCCAATGAACATATTAAAAAGAATTTCATCTGACTAATATTCATAGAAATATATTGTGATGATTTATTTTCTTTATTAATCTCAAATATTTTGTTTCAATGAATAGTAAATGTTGGCAAGAATTAGATGAGACAGACATTCTTCTGTATACTGGAAAGAATAAAGTAGAAAACTTTTCTGTTTACAGAAGATAAAGGAAATTTGACCCAGTAATTTTATTAGTAGAAATCTGTGGCGGAGACTGCTAAGACAGTCCCAAATATCCATTCTCCTCGTCTTCTCTTAGAAAAAAAAATTCAGCTAGGCTCATGGAATTAAGACTACATTTCTCAGCCACAACAATGTTGTTAGAGAAAAAATAGAATATAAAACTTAAACACAGTTTAATTATAGAAAAAGAACAAACAAATGTAAGACAAGATTTTAGCAACAATTCATATCAATAGGTCAGATTGTGAGTAACATTTCTTTCTTTTATTATTTTACTAAAGGCCTGGTGCACAACATTCATGCATTAGAGGGGTGGGGGGTTCCCCTCAGGCCGGCCTGTGCCCTTTAGCAGTCAGGGAGCCCTTGGGGGGTGTCCGACTGACAGCTCCCCATGGGGAGCTGGCCTAAGCTGCAGTCAGACATCCCTAATACTGCTGCAGAGGCGGAGAGGCTCCCACCACGACCGCTGCACTCGCCAGACTTCAGCCAGCTTGTGGCTGATCCATGCTCCCCCTGTGGGAGCATAATGACCACCAGGGGGAGCTCCTGTGTTCAGTGTCCGTCCCCTAGGGGTCAGTACACATCATAGCGACCAGTCATTCAGCCATTGGGTTGATTTGCATATTACCCTTTTATTATATAGGATATTTTCTCCCAAAATGCCAATTTCTGCTTCCTAATTCTGTTTGGGAAACTCTCACAAGCCAAATCCTCAGACTCCCTTCCTAATCCCAATTCCAGGACCTTATTTTCCCTTTCTCCAATTTTTTTTTTTTTGTTTATGGGCATCAATCTAATCTCTTTTCCCCACTGGCATAGCCTTCTCCTCCCTGGTGATCAGGGGGCAGAGTGGTGACAGGGGGGAAAGGAACCTGGCATATCAAAGATTTTCTATAGCAAATGGGGAAGGAAGAAATGCTGTAAACACTTAGGGCCAATATGTTATGTTCCAGCAAATAAAGAGCAACTCCACCCCAAAACAATTGATTGGATCCCTTTGATATGTTTCAGGTTAATTAAGAGCTTGAGTCAATCATTGTTTCTGACCTCATAAATACAAGCTATAAATCTAGTCAATACAAGTACTTCCATTTTTGAAAAGTATTTCAAGACAGTACAAAAAAACCCGTCTTGGAACTTTTTATGGAATATCAAAATTCCAACAACGCCCACACACAAATCACAGTTTCTAATGAAGAAACATACAGCTAGTGAAATTATTGGTTTGCCACCACATCATTAAAAAATTAGTGACTTATAATTCCAAAATCATATTTTTGGAAGCTAGGAAGAGACCTATGCTATTAACTTAAAGTTATTAATAGTTCTTCACTGTTAAACGATACTAAGAATTATGACTCATATAATAAAGATATCATTTCGCTGACATTAATAGCATTCTCAGGGTTGTAAAAAGTAATGCATATGTCTTGTTAAATGAGAATAAAAGACTTTGCACCAAGTTTTTGATCCTTTTAAAACTTTTAGAAGCACTTTATAATTCACTTTGACCTCATCTAGTGATATTAGTTATAAGAAAGTTTGAAAATCACACTTTTCCACTACACAATACACAACAATGCCAGGTGGAAAGAACAATATACCGAAGAGCCAGGTCCCCTCGTCCTGCCCTGATGTTGCCACTGAAGCCAGAACTCGACATTGCACTTAACAACAAACTGTTTTTAATAAAATGGTCACTACTGCCTCCGAGTGGTGGATTGTTTTCAGAGTTTAAATTGCGTTCAAGTCCTCTTAGTGCAGCTGGAGAGAATTTTGAGATGGACAGGGTACATATCACTTCAAGTTTAACTATAGTTTGAGAACATGAAGAGTCTATTTTATTTAGAGGAAGAGAGTACAGAAACTCAACCACACGCAGTGGCCAGCTCTGTCCAGAGCATCTGTGCTCCACGAGGAAGCTGAGGGCTCCCAGGTTCTGGGCGTGCTTTATCCAGGCAGCACTCTGTGACACGCTCAGCTCCCTCATCAGAAACCCTGGCCACCAGATATACGGAACTCATCAGTCATAAAATGCCCCTGGAAAGACACAGTGGAATACTACGCTGCTGTAAAAAGGAAGGAACTCCTACCATTTGCAACAGCATGGATGGACCTGGAGAGCATTATGCTAAGTGAAATAAGTCAGAGAAAGATAAATGTCACATGATCTCACTCATTTGTGGAATATAATGAACAACATAAACTGATGAACAAAAACAGATCCAGAGACAGAGAAGCATCGATCAGACTGTCAAACCTCAGAGGGAAGGTAGGGGAGGGTGGGGGTAAGGGGGAGAGATCAACCAAAGGACTTGTATGCATGCATATAATCCCAACCAATGGACACAGACACCAGGAGGGGAGGGCATGAGTGAGAGGGTTGGGGGGGGGGGGGGACAAGGACACATATGTAATACCTTAATAATAAAAAACAACAAAAAAATCATGAATGCAGAACCAAGTGAGTTCTCTCACCTTAGGACTGAAAATGATACTTGGAAAGAGCTTTTTCCTCTGTGGAGTGTCATTGTGTGACTTTGACTTTGTGACTGCAGAGCCTGACCAGTCCTTCAGGGATGTGCAGAATGCAATGGGAGGTGTCTACAAGCTTATAAGAGTTTTGGTTCTGCTAGATAAGAAGGCTATGAAAAGAATTTAGAGTAGAATCGTACAGTAAATAGTTGAATCCAACCAAATATTGACAGCATCCGGGCAGGAGCTGATAGTCTCACAGCCGATTCAGAATTAAATAATATGTAATTTGAAGAAGGTTGTAAGGCCACCCCATTTGACAGGCATGGACTCAGGTCCCTAATGGCTTACTGCCCATTAAAGAGCTCTGCCTGTGCCTCTGGATGGTGAGAGGAATCCCCTCCCAGCCTGTTACTCCAGATCTTCTGTCCTGACCAAGACTTACGGTTGTATACAACCTCATTAAATATGGAAATAAAAACAAGCAGTGTTCAATGGATACTTTAAGCACTGGTAATGCTTAAGAGAATTTGAGTACTTAACAGATTAATCTAATCATGGAAGTGTAAAAGGGCATTTGAGTAATTAATTTAGACTTGCGCATGTGTATTTTTTATTTTTCAATTACAGTTGACATACAATAGTATTTGTTTTAGGTGTAAACATTAGACGTTTATAAAACTTACAAAGTGATCATCCCAATAAGTCTAGTACCCATCAGACTAGGCTTGAGTTTTTAAGATGGAAGGAATAAGAGAAGTTGACTAAGAGGAGGAGGAAATTGGGGGAAATCTATAATACTCTCAACAATTAAAAAAAAAAAAAAAAGAAGAGTTGACTAAGGTTGTAAAGAGTATGAGATTATTTAAGAGAATTTATGGTTCTCCATATGAACTGTTTTAATGTATTTGATTTATCAGAATGCCTAAGTACTAGGGGAGGTTTGTGTGTTAATTAGACATTTGAAGGACTTCAAAGAAAGCTGATTGTATTAATTTACAAATGCAGTGTGAATGTTAAAGGGAATTTTATTAGATTATAAAAGCACCTTTAAAAGTGACTGTTGAAATTTGCTAGGTTTATATATAGACTAGAGGCCCAGTGCACAAAAATTTGTCTCTCAGCCAGGCTGCGCCCTCTCACAGTCCGGGAGCCCTCAGGGGTTCCGCGGGAGTGGGCCTAAGCTGCAGTCTGGCCTCCCTCTGCAGGAGGTGACCAGTGTGCCAATCAGGGGACAGTGCCAGCCTGTGAGCAGCCGGCCCCGACCCCCAGATTGCCCCCTCTGCCGCTGCTGGTCACCACCGCCCTCCCCCCATCACCATCCCCTCCCTCTGCCCACTGGCACATGCCTTGGCTGGCCGCACCCTCTGCCAATCGGTTGTTCTGCCGTTCAGTCGATTTGCATATTATGCTTTTATTATATAGGATGATAAGATTTGTAATTTAAATTTTAAGGATAGGGAAAAATTAGCTTTCTAAATTTGTTACTTATTAAAGTTACTAAGGAATTTATAACTTATTAAACTTACAAGTCAAATTTTGACTTATTAAAGTCAAATTTTAATTTTGCACAAGCTGATGAGACTCTGGGTTATCTTGTTTGAGCACAAACTCTTCCCTCAATGACATCAAAACACCCCCTTGGACAAGGAGGTCACCAGGACCAAAGATCCATTAGCCTAGAGAACTCAGGGCCCATCTTTGCTACTGTAGAGAGAAATTCTGACCAGGAGCAAGACCAATTCAGAAGGCAGAAGAACCAAGGAATGAAAGATGCCTCCTTTTAACCGTGATTTCCCATTATGCCTGGAATCTGACCTCCCTGAACTTTTGTAAGCCAATATAGTCAGTCCCTTTTGCTTGGATTAATTGGAGTTGAGTTTTTCTCACTTGCAAGTAAAAGCATCCTGATTCAAGAGTTCAGAGCTCAAAGCACCTTCCCTCTCTGATTTTTTTTCTTCCTTTGAGCTTTGAACTGACAGACGATGTTAAGACAACAAGTATTTATCCTTATATGGCAGTTTATTTAGACATAGATAAATTGTTGGTAGTCCATTTTTGCATGACTAGAAAAGAACCAGGCAAGTTAGAGCACTTTTAGTGTATCAGTGAAACTCCTACAAATGAGATGGGAGGAAAGACAGGGTGCCCAACAGGAAAATGGACAAAGTATATTAACATGCAAATGACCAAAGGAACCAGAATCCTCACTAGAATCAGAAAATGCAAATTGAAACCACCCTGAGATACCATTTTCACCCATCAGATTGTCCAAAAATCAGAATTTTTATAAAATCATTTGTTGGTGGGGATGCGGAAAAACAGAGCCCTTTTGCACTGTAGTGGGACCAGAGCATGGTGTTCATCTGGAGAGCAATCTGGCAGGATTTTGTGGGATTGAGCACACTGATACCCTCAGACACAGCTTCTGTACTCCTGAGTGTATATCCCAGGAAAGTGCCCTCACAGGTGCCCAGGGGGCCATGTGGGTTGAGTACAGCTTTGGGGTTTCCGGGAATGGGAGACCAGAAGATGTTCATCAAAATGGACGCGCACCACACATACAATCCAACGCTCTCCAGAAGGAAGGAGACGGGAAAGAAGGAACTAACCACATTCGGCAACATGGCTTGGAAAAGGAAACTAAGAAACAATTGATTTAGAGCACAATACCCTTGAAGTACGTTTTCTAAAACAGAAAACAATAATATGTTTCTCATTGGACACATTTATAAAGAATTCATTTGGAAAGATACATAGCAAATACACCAGACATAGGGAGGGGAATGAGATTGGGGACCAGGCGTGAAAGGAGAGGAAAATAAAAAGAGAATAAAAGAGGGGCTACAGTATAAAATGATGGTGTTTCTACGCCATGAAATTGGGGCATGGTCAGCTCAGTTCCCTGCATCTAAAAGATCTTCATGATCACAACTTAGAATTGAAAAAGGAACAAACTGAAAACCAATAGAAATAACTTCATATTTCCCCCAAAGGAAACTTGGGCACATAAACTCAGCGGCATGGCCGGCCAGCACTGCGCTTCACCGAGGATGCTGACTGTGAGATGAAAGGGCGGTTTATGCAATAACCATGATGAAACTACATAAAAGGGAGAAAATGTGTGAGAGCACAGGCGAATAGAAACAGTTGTGTAAGGAGGGGAACTTGTGAGTAAAATTCCCTATAATAAAAAGTCATTAAAATATTTCTGAAAATTAAGACATTAACAAGATATACAAATATGCATTAAAAACAAGAAACACATCACAGCTGGCCTTCTTGGCAGTCAAATATTGGTTTTGGCTTGCTTGCGTACAGTTGGGCTTCTCCCACGTGTTTCCCTCCTACCACCCCAACTCCCCCTCCCCCCCCCCCCCCCGCCCGGCCACAGCAACTCCTTCAAGGACTGAAGGCCCAGATGCTGAAAAAGACATGAGACGAGATGGGAAGAAATTTGACAAAATGCTGACATCTGTTCCAGCAAGGAGCATTCCATGAGTATCCACGGTGTTTTCCGTGCTCTTCTGCTTTTTTGGAATATTTTATCATTAAAAGTAAAAGTAAGTCAATGTGCCAGGACATAAAATGCCTAGCTGAGGACCTGGCCGGAGGAGGCATGTGGAAAACTCTGGTTTCTTTCTCCATGGATGGATCTCAGGGACCCTCCACGAGGCCTCAGGCTTATGCCATCCCTCCCCTGTCACCACCTGTCACCACTGGCCCTGCTCATAGCGTTTTACCTGCTGCCAAGTTCACCCATTACCACTGCTAAAATAGCCAAGCTTTTCTTGGAGCCATTGGGCATGTTTGTCCTTCTCAGTGGAATGTGGAGCAGACCATATCGCTCTGGGGCAAGGGCAGCAAGGACGGGGGCAGCAGCCTCTAGGAGCTCAGCCCTGATTGTCAGTGCCGGTCCCACCACTTTCTACAGCAACCACCACTGACCGTCCTGCACGCAGGCCCCCAGACACCGGCACTTTGTTCTTGGTGTCAACCATTTCAGACATCTCTGGACACCACTTGGTGACTTTGGGGACATTCCAGAAAAAAGAGTCTCTAAATACGGAAGAGGGAAAAACCTGGAACCTTTCCACGAGCAAGATCCAAGTATGCCTGATGACGGCCTCTCACTTGGTTCTGCCTGGGAGGATCCCCTGAGTCTGTGGTTCCCAGGCATGAGGGTGGGTGGAGGGTGAGAGCAGGAAATGGAGAGAAGCTTCTCTATCACCCTCTTCTCAACAGTTTCCTTGACTTTTTTTCCCTAGCCTATGAACAATCCTGCCTCACTTTTCTTATCTCCTCCTGGTAGGTACCCCAAGGCCCCAACATAAAACGACAAGGTGCAAATGAAGGCCTCTTTAGCCTAAGATTGCAATAGGTGTGAACATCCGCCTGAACCCAGGGGTTTGAACCATGGGTCTCTGTGGCACCCTTTGGGCTCCCTTGGCTTTACTGATATCCCTTGCTGACCTCTCCTCCTATTCCTCATTTTCCTCCTTCCCCTCATTCTTCATTATCTATCTGATTGTCAATCACAATTCCACACTGAGTTTCCACAAATTTCCAGAGCTTCCCTGAAAGCTAGAGACAGTCAGCAAGTTCTCCACCGCTGAAAGAACTTCCAATTGAGTTGGGAGAAGAAGAGCCACATAAAAAGCTGTAAAGCAGTGACTGTGATATGAAGCAGGTGTTGTGTACTAACCCGCAGTGATGCCTCAGTCTTGGGACATTCAGAGCTGCCCTGGACAGTCCTGGAGAGACTTGCCCACTCAGCACCTCCTGATCAGCCAAGAACTCAGTCCAGGGCTGTAGGAGGATTGAGCCGCATGAGAAGGGTCAAAGGTCAAGGTGGTAGGAGGCTGTTCATGGCTCAAGTAGTCTATTCCCTTGCGCACTCAATGGCTAGCATTTTTTACAGGACTGGAAACTAAAAGGAATGGTGTAATTAAAGAAAAATAAGAGTGTATGATTTTAGGGAGGGCCTTCGACATGCTCTCTTGGCACTGGCCCAGAAATCAATCATTATATCCAAGAAATCAATCTCGCTCTGACAGAGGAACTTGCAGGATGAGCAGGAACATGGATGTCCTGTCCTCAGGAAACCCTAATGAACCTGTTATCCAAGTGTCATCCCGGAGCAGCTAGCGGGCTCCTATGGTCCTATTTCCACACAGGTTCTGATGCACCTATTAAAACAGGAAGTAGTAGTTTTAACCTTGCGCTCAAGATATACTTTCTTGGTTGAGTGCCCTATTTTTCTCCCAGAAGGTTAAGATGATATAGCTGTTAAAGATGTTTCAAGCTAATACTTCAGACACCCTCACTTGATCAGGCAACTCTTCATGCTAAATACCAGGTAGCTTATTGCCCGGGTCCAGCCCCAGCGGGTCCAGGGGTCCCCAAAGGTGTAGACGGAGTCGGCAAAGAAGAAGGGCACGGAGACAGTGTTCAGTTGATCAGCAGCCTAGCCAGGATCTCCAGCCAAGTTCTGGTCTCGATCTCCAGAGAGGTTCTGCTTCGGATCTCCAGCCAGGTTCTGTGGCCATGTTCCCTCGCTAGGTTCTCCAGCCAGGTTCTGTCCAGGTTCTCCAGCCAGGTTCAGTCACCAGGTTCTAGTCAGGTTCTCTTGCCAATTTCTGTAGTCAGGTTCAGTCCAGGATCTTTTGCCATGTTCTCTCCAGCGAAGTTCTTCTGTCTCTAGAGAACGTTCTGTGTAGGTTCTGTGTTCTGAATTCTGTCTTCTGAGTTCTGACTTCTAAGTTCTGTGTGTTGCTGTCTTGTTACATCTGTATTTATACCAGTTGATTCAATCCTATCAATCTCTATTGCAAAGGTTAGGGCGTTTCTTATCTCCATTCCAGGGAGTAAAGATTATGTAGCTTAAGCATGATTGTTCATAGTTAAAGTGATTAATTACCCGCCTGGCACTTAGTTGAGGGCTTTTATTCCCTCCCTGACTTCAGGGGAAAATCCCTACCTGGGGATTCAACCTTTCTCAGAGAGGTGACCTTGGTTAAAACACAGCGCCAAGAAGGTGAGCAAACATATTAAGAACCGTATGCCATATATGCCAGGTCCCTTGAAACAGCAAGGATGGACCGGCTCCCGGCAGCTTATATGTGTTAGGATCCTGATTTTCTCCTTTACTTATCTAACGTTTTACTGAGAATATCTGAATAAGGCCTAGGTTCTTAGTTTTAACTGATAAAAACAAACACTTGTTATTTGTCCCCTTCCATGCACATACTTCTGTGCTGAGCAAAGACTGTCCCTGTTGGATATTAGATAACAGCGTTAAATGTTGTGGGTGCTGGAGATGAAGGAGTAAGAGAGGGATGAGAGGGTCCAAATTAGGAAGGAAAAAAAAAGACCAGGAAGAAACTACCTCTTGTTAAAATACTATCACAGCTGCCAACAGACAGCCTTCAAGAGGCAAATTACAGAAGTAACTGATGAGAAAGAAAAGTAAATAGGAGGCGAATGGCATTAAATCCATGATCTTCCAATTTCATCGGGAGTCAGGGAGGGGGGATAGCTTCTGAAGCTTTTTTAAAAAAAGGTTTAGTTTAGCCCTAGCCAGTTTGGCTCAGTGGATAGAGCACCGGCCTGCGGACTGAATGGTCCTGGGTTTAATTCCAGTCAGGGGCACGTACTTTCCCTCCGTTGCTTGATCCCTGGGGTGGAGGGGGTGAGGGGGGGTGGGGGGGGGGGAAGACAACCAATTAATGTTTCTCTCTCTGTGTCTCTCCCCCATCCCATCCACTCTCTCTAAAAATTAATGGAAAAAATATTCTTGAGTGAGGATTAACAAAATAAATCAAAAAAGGTGAATCAATGTGAAGTTCTTGCTGTTAGTAATATTTTGCTTATTTTATTTTCCGATGGTTGGAAATGTTCTTTATGGAAAGGGTTTACAAAATGTGTAACTTGATTTTGTAATAATCATTTCAACCAAAAAAAATGTGCTAAGTCAAACTAGGAGGGAGTTCTAATCGTCTGGCAATTCATTGTGGAGAAATTTTTAATATTTACTTTGAAGGGATATGAGGAGTAACTCTCCATGCTAAATACCAGGATGCACTTTAGAGTCCCTAGGATTTCACCTGCTATTTTCAGTATTTGGCCCCAACGCTGCTAGATTCAGCCCATCTGAGAATAGATGTGAACTAGAGACACAGGTTCCTTCCTTGCTTCTAATGGTTTGAGGGTATCTCTTACCCACTTTGGGTCAATGCGGATTTTTTTCAATTTTAGTATAAATTCTTCTAAGTACACCTGAAGGAACAAAACAAGGATATGACAGACTAGCTCAGAAGCATATGAGGGAAGCTAATCCATATTTAAATGAAGGACCTTATTCCACATTCAACACTCATAATAAAAACACTTGCATCTCTGATCACAAGGTGGCGATAGCACCCTACTCATCTGGTAGAGATGAATCCAGCTCTCTGGGACTTCAGAATACTCATTACAATGGTGAGAGTGTGTATGGAAGATGTGTGACTCCTTTTCCCTGTGCAGGTCGATTTTTTCAGTGAAACTGAATTAATTGGATGAATATTTACTGGATGCTACTCTGAGGGAAGACCCAGGGTTCTTGGTTTTGATATAGACCTTCCAGGATTACCTCAACACATAGGCCAGGCTTCCAGAACATGACAGAATTTTGAGTGGCTCCCTCACATCGTCTGGGGTTGTATTGGATGGGGGGCTCCAATTAGAAATGGTTTTGAATATTCCCAGATAAAGGTACTCTAAAGTTGTGTCCTTTGTGACAGAGTACCACAAATGACAGGGATCTTTAGGGCTAGTCTCATTCTGTCTCACTCTTGCCAATAACAATGACAACTCCATCCACCTCCCACCATAATTCTGCCTCCATGTAGTCCCCACCCTGACCCCTCAGAAGTTATATCCTCCCTGACTCGCTAGTGGCTCCAACTTGTTCCCTCTGGGTGGTAGCTCCATACTTATATCTCTTACCATCGACCACGTCTCTCCCTGGGGTGGTTCATTCTGTTCATAGCCTGCTCATCATCTGGAGACCCTTGTTGAAGCCCAGCCTTAATACCATTTTTCTTTAAAAAATGCATTTTCATGTAAGGCAGTTAACTTGAGCCCATTTGAACAAACACCAGAATAAAGTATCATTCAAAGTATGTATAGTAGTATATATATATATTAGGTCTACAATATTTTGGGTGTAGGCATTTTTCACTCATCCAAAACATATTCTTTTATTCTTCTCTCCACTCAGAAGAACATAGAGCCCACTCTTCACCCATCTTCTCACCAAATTCATTCTCTCTATCACTGCTACATTCTTTGAAAGGCTCCATCACCTCCATTTAAAAGTACTGGGCCTCTTTGTGGTTTTTGGGAGCCAGACTGTCTAGGCTGGTGATTCTAATTTAGAAGTTTACTGGCAGAATGCCTTTGGGCAAGTCACCTAACCTAACTGAAACAGCCCCAACTCAGAAAGTTGTGTGGGATTGACAGAGTTCACACATGCGCAGCACGTGGCCCAGGGCCAGGCACAAAACAAGTAAGTGCTCAGGGAATGTTCACCGTTCCTGTTCTTACTGCTCTGTATGTCTGGCAGCAGTTTCTCCATCTGCATTAAGCATGTCTTTTTATTGTGATGTTTTGACATCTGGGTTGGAGAGACTGCCCCTATCAGAGCTTGCATGTTCCCGGAGATGGTTAAAGACTCACCTGCAGCGTGCCTTTCATGTGCAAACCAACCAATCCAGAGCCCATACCCCAAGCCCTTCCTTTATCTGGCTCCCATGGGGCTCTCACAGGGGCCCCTATTCCCCTGTCCTAATCACTACAGAACCTAGCACCAGGCAACTGGGGACAACTCCTGGGTGCAGAGCCTGCTGGAATCATTCCAACTAGCCAATCCTAAACCTGCTTACCCTGCCGGACCTGTTCCTTTCCACAGAAACCACAACAAAGGCTCCTGCCCACACTTCCCCTCGCTCCCAATGCCTCCTGACCGACCCTGGCGCTTTCCCATGTGGCCCTGCCTTGCGTGGCCCTGCATTGTTCCTCACAACTCGCAATTATGCTTCTGGGAAATTGTTCCAACAAACACGGGTCCACATGTGTTCAAACGGTGAAGGCAGCCCTGGGAATGTGCACAGCCTCGCTACCACCTGCTGGGGCCCTGCTTGCACCATGAAAGCGAAATGAACTTCCCTGCCTATCTCAACACTGGGTGCCTGTGTGCTTGACTGTTGTGCAAAAGTAATATAGGACCCAAATTTGTGGATGGTTTGCTTGTCTCATTAAATAAGACTCCAGGGCATGCCAATCATTACCTCACTTCCTGTTTCTTGCGTCCTGACAAGAGTAAAGAGGATGCCATTTACGCTGGTAGAATGGAAATGCCCCCGACCTCAGCCCCATCGGTGGGCTGCAGTTCATGTGCTGAGTTGTCACTTGTGCTTTTATATTTGTTTCCTTCTCCTTTTAACCATGGATACATGGGAAGATGAAAAAGCACATGTAGGGCATCTCCACTTACATTTCTGGAGGTCAGAATAATGCTGTGAGCATCTCCGTGGCTGTCAGGGGCCTTTAACAAGCACCAAACGAAGCTAATGAGCAAAAAATCATGTATATCATTACACACAATCAAACCAGGTTTACATATGTTTATTCATTAATACTACCTACTTGTTAATATTCTATGTGAAGTCACAGTAATAAGGTTTAAAACCAAATATTCGTTTAGTGATTTTACTAGTACATTTTCTTAAAAAATGAATTTTGAGAACTCTTATATTACTGAATCACATCACATCCTCATAGCATGTATTTATTATGCCTTGCCATCACAAAATGCACACACAGACACACAGACACACAGACACACACTAGTTAGTTTAGTGGGAGTTGAAGGTGTCCAATGTGAGTGGACACATGCTCCCCCTGAAGATATCATCTCCCTGTGTCTCTGTGAAGAAAGTTGAGAATCATGGTGTATTAGTTAGCTATGGCTGCTATAACAAGTTACCACAAACTTAGTGACTTAAACCACCTTCATTTATAATCATATAATCCTGGAGGCCAGAAGTCCGAAATGCGCCTCTGACAGGGCCGAAATCAAGGTGTCACAAGGCAAGCCACTGGCATTTTTTGGCTTCTGACTCCTTCCTGGAATCACATCACCTTTCTTCTCCCTGTTTCCGTCTCACATCACCTTTTGTGGTCAAATCTCCCTCCCCCTCCTCCTCCTTGTGAGGACACCTGTGATTACTTCGGGGCCCACCAGATAGTCCAGAACAATGTCCCATCCCACGACCCTCAGTCACCTCTGTAGTGTCCCTTTCCCCTCGTCAGGCAACATTCACAGATTCCAGAGATCAGGAATAGATATGTTTGGGGCCATTGCTCAGCCGACCACATATGTGGGCTAATGAAGAGTCAGGAATTCGGAGTTGGACGGCCTGGGCCCCACTTACTAGTTACAGAAGTTACTTCCACTCCGTTTGCCTCGGCTTCCTCATTTGTTAAGTTAGGGTAATAATAGTACCTCCCTTGTGCTGTTATTATGAAGATTAAATGAGTTCACATATGTAAAAATCTTAGAACTTGAATTGTACATGAAAAAAATCTTGACTTGTGAACAGTCCTCACACATATTGAGGTCTCATGATTATTGTTATCCTGCTAAAGACATGTGGTCGGCAAACTGCGGCTCGCGAGCCACATGCGACTCTTTGGCCCCTTGAGTGTGGCCACGAAGTTTCAATCGCACTGTACATGCATGCCCGCAAGTGGCATTTTGTGGAAGAGCCACACTCAAGGGGCCGCAGTTTGCCGACCACTGCCCTAGGGAGATAGACAGACAGATACACACACACACACACACACACACACACACACACACACACACACCAGTCTCACTTTTTTTTTCTTCAAAGGCCTTACCTTGGTTCCAGGCCCAAAGCCAGAAGGCTCTGGTTCTGAGCCCCTGTTGGCTGAGGCACCATGTCTGAGATGCTCAGGGTCCTACACTTGTACCCTGGGCATCTCATCCTCAGAGAGTCCGGGAATCCGGTTCAGCCCTTGTCACACTAAACAAGAGGTTCTGTTGCCATGGCCATAGGCAACCGAGAGTGAGATCTTGGATCTGTTCCTGTCCCCACTCATGCTCCTGCGATTGGCTTTCTCCCCTGGTCTGCATAATAAAATCTCCCGCCCAGACACAGCACTCCCTCCTCCCTCCAGCTTCTCTTACAGACAGACTGAACCCAGAACCGCACCAAGAGTCCCCCCGGCTCCCCAGTCGCTCGCTCCGCCTGTGGCCATAACCTGGCTGCATCTTTGGGCAACTGTGACCCAGGGGTAGTTAAGCGGACACTACAGAGCTATCGACTTAAAGAGGCAGAGCTTTTGCCTTCGTGTAAAAACTGAGGCTCTGGCACTGCTCTCTGAATAAATCTTAAAATCTCTCTCCTCCTCGCCCCTCCCCTTCACTCCGCTTGGAATGAGGAACTGGTGACAGCGCCTTGTGACAGCCCAGAGAATGCTAGTTGATTTCACTAGGTACCTTCTACTTTCACCCAGTTCTGTAGGCTTCCCATAAGAGTAACCTGTAACACCCACACAGGCACAGAAATTCATCATCTTAACTTTAGTCCAATGTAGGACAGAAATTATGCCAGTCTGTAGTGTGACTCAATGGGATCCAGCATATCCAATTCCAGAGGTGGTAGAAAAGCACTTCTCTGACTTAATAAAGACTGCCCAAAATAAACTAATAATAATAATAATAATAATAATAATAATAACCTATAATAATAAAAGCACAATATGCTAATTAGACTGGACAGCCGAACAACCTTCCAGAAGAAGCCGGGGCTGCAAGGGCCGAGCCCCTTGCATGAATTTCATGCATCGGGCCTCTAGTAATAATAATATTAATGAAGGAAGGAAGGGAAGGAGGGAGGGATGGAGGGAGGGAGGAAGGAAGAAAGCCCAGGACACAATTACATTTTTGCTAAATTGTGCTCACAACAGAAGGGGAAAAATTTCTTTATGATGTGGACTTCCATTGCCTCATTGGAATATCTCCTTTTTACATGCAAACTGTAAATACTGCAAAGTCAAGTCACACATTAAATTACTCAGCCTCACCGAGACTTTCATGGGTGTGACTGAAAGCAAACTCTGGCTGGCACCGCTGTGGTGAAAACTGGCGAGTAACCATTCAAGGAGGTGCTTCACTCTCTAATTATGTATCTCGCGATCTGCTCCCAGCCTGGTTTTCATTCCTGAGGAATCCTGTGCTGGGTTTTGTAGGGCAGCATCTACAGCGAGGCGGTTATGTTTTCATGCTTTTGCACTTGGGGAACATTTTTGTGGTGTCTGTGGGCCCTTTTAAAGCTTGCTCATTCAGCACAGCCATGTGAAGAGTAATTGAACCCTGGTTCTCTAGTGTACACTGACGACTAGCTTCAACAATGTGAGAACTCTCCTCTCATGAGAAAGCTGCAAGAATTGATTTCAATCCCTCTGGTCCTGAGCCAGGCAAACAGCTCCTCAGTGTCCAGCCCTGTGCTGATGGTGGTCGGGGCTCAAGGAAGACTTGTGCAGAGGCCATTCGAAACCCTCCACGCCTACACGGGTGACCCTAGAAGCTGTGGGGAATCACCTGCCATTTAATTATCTCTGAAGCTAAGAAGTGTCTCAATAGAAATTACTCTATTAATACTTCTTCCCAGTAGCTATTTCAGACTGATGAGATGGCTGCTCAGGTGGTAGAGTATGTTAATTATTATTTTTAAAATTCTACTTAAGGTGGTCAAAAACAGGCTTTAGCCTGCTATTTATCAGCCTATTGGAACCAGGTTAGCTAGTGTCCATTGGAAGCCTCTTTCATGCCTCAACTGTCCAGGGCCAACTTAAGAAAATAAAAATTGAAGAAAGTGAATTAAACAACAACAACAAAAACCCAAAACTTAAAGGTTCTGAGCACATATTGTCCAAGAATTGCTAGCTTAACCTGTAAGTTGAGATGAGAAAAATATTGGGAAGAGGAGGGAAAGCTAAAAACATTTACAGCTGAACAGGCAATAAAAATAAAAATAAAGTTATGCAATGTGTATTTATCCATGTCTTTTCTACCATTAATTCCTTGGGCAGCATCTAGCACAATATTGTGGCACATAAATTTTGTTTCTCTGAATTAAAGGATGGAAATGATCACCCAACATAAAGGAAAACAGGCATCGGGGGAGTGTGTATTAAGTGAGAGGTAGAGAAACATGTTGCCCAACACGAATACAATGGTTAGGAACAGTAACAAACATATGCAGAAATGCTTATGAGATACAATCCAAGGAGATCAACACTTTCATTCAATCACTAACACTAACTGAGCACCTAATCTGGTCCTGGTGCTGTTTTAGGGTTTATGGATACAGTTATGAAGATGACAGGTAGATACTAACTCTGACAGAATTTATATTTGTGTGTGTGTGTGTGTGTGTGAGAGAGAGAGAGAGAGAGAGAGAGAGAGAGAGAGAGAGAGAGAGTAGGGTGGGTGAATGGAGAGTGTCAGACATTACAAATAAATTAATAAACTAACCCAGAAAAAAAATCACATAAGGACTCTGTAATGGGTTGAATAGTAAAAAGATATGTCAAGACCTAGCCCCAAGAACTTGTGACTAAGATCTTGCTTGGTAAATCAGTCTTTGCAGATGTAATTAAGTTAATGATCTTGAAATGAGATCATCCTGGATTATCCAAGTGAGCTCTAAATCCAATAGCAAGTGTCCCTAGAAGAGACAAAAAGCAACGTAAAGATGAGAAGGTGAGATGAATTCGGAGGCAGAGCTTAGAGTTTTGCAGCCAGGGCCTGGGAAAGCTGGAAGAGGCAGGAGTGCTTCTCCACTTGGGCCTCCAGAGGGCGGTTGGTACCATCACCTTAAGTTTGGACTTGTGGTCTTTCTATTGTTTTAGGCTATGGCGTTTGTGGTCATTTGTTCCAACAGCTCGAGGAAACTAATACAAACTCTAAAGTAAATAAAGCAGACTGATGGAGGCCAGATGCTGGAAGGTGTCACGTTTTCAAAAGCATATTCTTTACAAGGAAGAGGTGACAGGAGCAGCACCCAAGGTCTCCCTCAGAGGGACAATGCAGAGGGTGCTCCTCTTTTGTTACCAGCAGAAATTTGGGCCCAGAGTGGATACCTATTTTTGTTGCCTGCCAAACATCTCTTTTCATTTCTTCTGATTAATAATAATAATAAAAAAGCCTCTTTCCTATGCAGGACCTACATATTACTCAAGTGGGGCTGACTCCCTCCCTGTGACCCCCACCATCCAGCTCTCATTCACACAGATAGACAAAGAGCCACAGCTTCACCAATCAGAGAACCCCATCACTCGTACACAGTGATTGGTTCATGTGATTCAGCACAAACCAATCAGAGACCTCCCTGGGAATTTTCTTCTAGGATCTCTGAGAAAAGACTTCCTCTGTCCACTAGGGGGCTCTGCTAGTGGGATGTGATGCTGGGGCTGTGGTCTCCTGACCACTTCTGTTAATTAAAGTGACTCAGTAGCTTTTCTTCTTTCCCCTTTTCGTATAAATTAATTCCCAGTCTCTCTTGCTTATAAATGAAAGGACTCTAACTCCTATGAGGCCCTGTCCAGCTGACCTAGGCCAGACCACATAGCCCATAGGATTCTTTTTGTCTAGCCTGTACAAAAGTCTGGAGGCTGACCTGCTTTTCAAAAAGCACCTCCCCTCCCACAGTGGGTCCCATCTTACTTCCTTCTTAGACTCATAAAGGGGAGAGAGCAGGTCTTCTTACTGTCGCAGCCATGAGGGAGAAGAAAGAAGCGACCAGAAAGAAAAGAGTCAAAAGAGTCAAAGAAAGACAAGAGAACTTTAAAGAGACACTGAGTCCCCAAACAAACAGCTTTTAACATCTTTGTATATCCCTTTGAAAATTCAATTCCCTAATACAGTGCCCCAATTCTGTTCTTGGCTTTAACCTCTATCAGTGTTTCATTCCGTGTCAATCTCAGTGATTTGGTGTGAGAACAGAACTGATCCTAGCTGACTCCAGCTGGGAATGAATTTATCAGAAGGCTGGAGAACTGGTCTCAGAAAATGCACAAGAACAAAAAGAGGGGAAGAGGTGTGACCTGACAGAATTACAGCCAAAATCAGGCCCTGGACCAGTGTGGACTGAGGGCTCCATGGCCAAAGGCTGACATCACTCTTTCTGGGACCAGAGTGCTGCTGCCCTAAGGAAGGCTTCCTACCCCCGAGGAAGCATCAAAACTCCAAGAAGGACACACCTTTTTGGCTGAGTCTGTTTCTGTGTCTGTGTCTCATGCCCAAGGCAGGAGAGGTGCAGATGGAATGTGTTTCAGGTGGGCTCTGCCTCCCACTGAAACGCCTATGGGGAAATTTCCTGAACATACATTAATTTTAAAATCCCCCCTTTTCCTCTCTCAGGATGAAGCAGAACAAGCACAGTTTGGAGATTACCCCCAGTGACTTGATTGTGTCACGATAGTGCCCACTGAGGTCAGACTGGTTCAGGGAGAAAAACAAGGGAAGTATTTACACACCTCATTAAAAAGTCCTGTTGAAATTCAGTCACACTTAGTTTTGCGACTTAGACCAAAGCAGAGAAAATTCCAAGATGTGAATATTATCCCGTGAGAGGGATATAAAAAGGACCGTGACTTACAATGGATGTTAACTCGAATCAACCATGATCCATGCCTGCGGGAATTCAAACACCCTTGTGATGAGAGCAGCAGCATCATGTCTGCTGTGACCGTCTCCTGTGGCTTCATCTCTTGAAGACAAAATTGGACCCTTTGATGTGAGGTTCACTGGCTGAGGCTCTGGGAGCCTGGACAAGGTCCTGGACATAAAGGAAAGAGATGCCGGCATCTGGTGGCCAGGACATGCTTGTGGAGTGGATGAGGGAGGCCAAACCTTGGAGTGAGGTTCAGAGAGCACAGCAGCAGGGACTATGAGAGAGAGGTGCAGCAATACACTAAAAGGATAGACGAAATGAGGAGGGAACTGTTGCAAGCTGAGATAGGACTGCAGTCAACAGGCGATGGAGGAAAACTGCACACCTGGGAAATGGGGGAAAGGCTAATGAAACGAGGGGCTGGCAGAAGGAGACTGGCACTTAGGACAGACGGAAATGATAGGATTCATTTATGTTATGGAATGAATGTGTCTTCCCAGATTCATATGTTGAAGCCTTAACTAACCCCCAGGGTGATGGTCTTCAGAGGTGGGGGCTTTGGAAGGTAATTAGGTCATGAGGATGGAGCCCTTGTGAATGGGATTAGTGCCCTTATAAGAGGTACAACAGAGCACTCTCTCTCTCTCTCTCTCTCTCTCTCTCTCTCTCTCTCTCTCTCTCTCCATAGCAAGAAGATGGCCTCTTACAAGACAGGAAGAGAGCTCTCACCAGAACTCGACCATGTGAGCACCTAGATCTTGGACTTCCTAGCCCCTGGAACTGTGAGAAAAATAAATGTCTGCTGTTAGAACCACCCAGCCTGTGGTATCTGCTTATGGCAGGCACACACACCCCTCCCCCCGCCCAGTACAACAGCTTCTTCTGGCATCTAGAAAATGGAAGCCTCATCTGTGTCCCCTTGCTGTGTATCCACTGAACAAAATCTTTGTAAATTTTTTTACTGTGGAACATCTACTCTGGTCCTGGTGCTGGGCTAAGGGCTGGAAGCTGGGGTTGCTCCAATAGGATGTCATCTAGTCAGCTCCCCCGTGACAGGCATTTCAACCTCATACCTAAGCAGGTCTGGGGCAGACAGAACAAGTGGGGGCAGAAAGGAAACCAGGGTGATATGCCAGGCACACAGTGTGGAGATGCTGTGGGCACATGCTGAAGCTGAGCTCTCCCTCCCTGCACCCCACTTCGAGGGGGCAGGGTTGGATAGTGGTTAGGGATACAAACTCCAGCCAGACAGCCTGGGTTCTAAGCCCAGCCATGACACTTACTCATTGAGCAGTTCTGGTTAGGATCTTGATCTCTCTGTGCCTCCGTTTTCTCAGCTGTAAAATGGGGGTAATCATAGCACCCACCTCACAGGATTGACGTAAAGATTGAAATACAAGAGCACCTTGCATGTAGCAGGCGCTGCCCAGGCCAGCCATTATGGTCAGTTCAGATTTGGAAATACTGTTCCTCTTTAGAATTATTATCTTTAAAAGAAACATCTCAGAAACATATCTGGTCAACATGGAATTTGTAAAAATAATACATTTCTTCTCATGCTAAGCAGAGACCTCATCAAGATTCTCTGGAATAACTACACTTTTAAAATAATATACTTGAAAATAAAGTTTAACAGGATGAAATTCTTAACATAAATCCTAATTATGTGCTCACTGGAGCCACAATGTCTTTTGTTTTGCTATCACATACCATAGCCAATCGTTAAAATTGTTCCAGAACCATCTCAGACCTCAGAGAATGGTTTAGTAGGCGTGAAAAGAGAAAGTGTGGAGGGAGGCCAACTTGTTTCTAAGGGATGTTGGGTTAGTGTCCCAGATCAGAACCCGGGGGATAACCTGGAAATGGGAGAATTTCTTCAGAGAAGGGTCTCTTGTTCCTTGGTCTTTCAGAGCTTAGCCAAGGGGCCTGTTTAGAAGCTGCAGCTACATGTCAGCCCCTGAGGAACCCTGGGAGAGGCTGGAAAGGCAAAGTGTTTTTTAAAACGGGGAAGAATGAAGAGTATCAAATTCATGCACACACATAAAAAAAAGGAGGAGAGAGAAGAGGGGGGAAGGGAGGGAAAGAAATGGAAAGAGAAGGAAAAGAGAAAAAAACAAACATGAGGTCTTAGAAGATACAAGAAAGGGAGACAGAAGTCAGTTATTTCAGGCATTCCTGTTTTTATAACTTGACATGAAATTTAGAAGGTTCTCATCAATAGAACATGGGGGTCTGTGCTTGTGGTTCCTCCATCTTCCTCGGGAGGAAGAAAGGGTCTCCCCCTCTCCCACACTTCTCTCCATTACTGTCTGTGCCATCAGCATCTCCAAGCCTAACTGGATGCAGTGAGCAGATTTGGGGGAGTGGTGGAGGGACCAGGACCCCTGGACAAAGTCCCATCAGAACAGAGAGTGGATAGGGTACAGCTGAGGTATGGTCTATGTCCCTTCCTAAGTCAAGGTGTGTGCACCCCAAATCCCCTGATCTACTTCCCCCAACTAACAAATGCTGTCACATGTTTAGCAATGTCTAAATAATGCTTGCAAAAAAAGTGTGAAACACTATTAATAAGGTTAAAAATAGCCAAGCAACTGCAATGCAACCCTTATAAGAAAAAAATAAAATAATCTGATCAACAGGAGTCACTCGGATTTTAAAAGTGATACATTTTACATTTTAGGGAATACAGTATCATTATAGTGTAGAGTCTGATTTGATAAATTAGATTAAGTTAGTGTATAGTTAACCTCTTTCGTATAACCTCTTTTGAGCTTTAAAACCTACTTGAATTCTATCTATAATTCTCTTCTTCAGTAGATGAAAATAAATGGCACACATACTAATACTATTAGAAAAGTTTCTTTTATTTGTAATCATTATATCACTATATTTTTATTGTATCATTGATTTTACTAAAACCTATTTCAAAAAATCCTTTGTTGCGATGACATTTTAAAAGTGTGGGTCTGAAGGACCATGTACTAATACCATTTTGCATATTCATAATGCTTGGCAATATCCAAATGCTTTCATATACATAATCTTGATTCTTCTAACAACCTTTCCTTACTATAGATAAGGAAACAGGGGATCAAAGAGGCTGACAGTTCAAGGTCTCATAAATAGTAAATTTTAAAGCTTGAAACCAAAATCTGGGCCTCTCCCAACTCACCCACTGGTATTTTCAACCTATCATGTTGTAAATTGGATTCCTACGTTGAGCAGAATAGAGCAGGTGATATTTGAAGAGTGTTTTATTTTACAAGTCAATTTTATAAGGTACTCATTCAAATTTTGCAATATTCTTATGATTTCCATGCACTTATATTCTTACCCATGTATTATGTTAAAGAAATTTAGGCAACCTGTTAAAGGTGGGAATGAAATGTCAGAACGCCCCCCTGCTGGGCTTTTCAAAGAAGCTCAACAGTTCAACTTAAATAAGACTTTCATTTTTTAAATGTTATTATAGAAAACCATACCAAAGTTAAGTTCTTCACCCACTTTTTAAGATCTACCTTTAATCTGAGGGGGAGAAAAAAATGAGAATGAGAATATATTGATGTTGTAACGACCCCAAAAAATCAATTTAGAAGTCATGTCTTTGTCCATTAGCAACTGTCATTCGTTTGGACCCAGGGCTGGGCAGAGCACCCCGAACTCAGCCCAGTCTTGCTGCCATAAGAATCGTCCTTCGGTCTGAGCACACCCTTCTCCCCAGTTGGGTGGACTAAGTAGCCAGGTCTCCCAAAGACCCAGCTAATCAGCATTTGAAGTCTTATGTGACATCTGTCTTGGAGAAGGAAGTTCATAAAATAGAATACCTTTATCGAGCTGTGGTACATATTCTACAATGGAATATCATTAGGCCATAAAAAAGAATGACATCTTACCATTTACAACAACATGGTTAGACCTGGAGAGTATTATGCTATGTGAAATAAATCAGCCAGAGAAAGACAAATGCCCTATGATTTCACTTATATGTGGAATCAAAAGAACAATATAAACAAATAAAACAGAAACAGATTCCTAGATGCAGAGAACAGACTGAGGATTGCCAGAGGTGAGAGGGTTTTGGGAACTGGGTGAAAAGGTGAAGATATTAAAAAGTGCCAATTGGTAATTAAAAAATAGTAACAGGGATATAAAGTAAAACATAGGGAATGTAGTCAATAATATTGCAATAACTATGCATGGTGCCAGGCGGGTACTGGAAATATTGGGGAACACTTCGTAAAGTATATGATTGTCTAACCACTATGTTGTATACCTGAAATTAATACAAAATAATATTAACTATAAACTGTAATTGAAAAATAAAATACATATATATAATAAAAAAGAATAACCTTATAACTTAACTAAAACACACAGACCTTAGACTTTTTAAAATGTGGTATAGACCCAACTGAAAAAAGAAATGCAGCGCATGAGCAATTGAGAATTTGTCTATTATGATTATAATTGCAATGCATAATCTGCCCAGTCTCCATCTGCAGGTTGTGAATGCTTTCCACAGCCTGGTGCAGCAACTGTGAGAATGAATTATGGAAAAAGTTCTTAGAGGAATAAATTTGGACTTCAATATATTCTTGAGTTGACAGGATGGATTTATCAAACTGGTGGAACCATAATCACTTTTGATTTGATGGCCACAGAATGTATGTATACCATATATCAATGTCTGATTCAAACTTAGGTGCCTAGTAAATATTTGTTGAATGAATGAATATTGCAAAGGAATTTAGGAATTCAAACATGGCCAGATGAACCCAAGTCCTGCTCCAATAACCCAACCAATGCTCTGTGGCGATCTCGAATCACCCAGTCATGTGACATTCCTCTCTGGGTAGTAGCGAGAGCCTCTGGTCCCACCGGAGTAGTGCAGAAACAAGTGAGAAATGGAGGAGCAGGAAACCTTAGCTTTCATTTTTAACCTGATTTTTTTTTGGCTTCCAGTGCTTCTGCTCATTAAACAGAAAAACAATTAATTATTCCTAATTTTCAAAACACTTTGCATGTTAACTCATTCCAGATGCAAACAACTTAAATCCCTAGAGGGTATGTGGTGAACAGGGCCTAGTTATAAAAGGAGGTCACATAAAAATTAAAACACTAAAGAATAAATAGCCCATGCTGTCCAGGGGGATGAGCTATGCAACCCCAATAAAAATTAAAACCAAATTACATACACTAATCAACATTGCAAAACACATTCAACTCATTTCCATACAATGCAATTATCCTGATAGGTGCTGGGTTAGTGTGTCTATGACCATGACCATGCCTGCAAACAACCGCTTACAACACCATTAGACTTTGAACAAATAAAAGTAATACAGACCTGTGCATGGCTAGCATACAGGCCCCCTCAGATGAACAAGAAAGAGTGCTCCATTTCTGGAACATTGTATTTGATCTTGTATCTTAGAAAACCACATTGCGTTATACTATATAAAGAATTCTTCTTCTCCTTCTTTTTCTTCACCCTGAACTGGCAGATGAAGACATTTCGAGATTATCTTCCTTGCATCAAGGTCCCTTTGGCCAGCAAGTGACAAAGGATGGATGCTTTCCTTCAAGTTTTTGTTGTTTTTGGAGGCAGTTGCCCTTAAGGAGGAGGCTGATGGTGGCTGGCTGGTCTGCAGATCCCTCGGAAACCTGCTCAGAAACGATTTCCTGGGTTCAGAGTTGACCACAGTGCGCCCTGTGTCGACATTGGTCTCTGCCTCCAGCTTCTCAAAGGCATTTTCCCAACCAAAGACCTTCATTCTGGCCCCGGGTTCAAGGTGGGAAGAACACAGAGGCAGTTGGGCATCTGTAGCTGGGCTGCTGACCTGGGATGAGCAGCCAGGGCTTCTCCACAAGGTGCCACGAGAGCTGTCTGATGCTGGGCTCCCACTGGACTCAGGAAATTCCAGAGAAGCCGCTTTGAACCTCCTGCCCCGGCTCCTTCGCCTTCTCAGCTCTAGGGTCCTCCTTGTGGAGACCGGGGTCACCCTGGATCCCTGGGGAAGCATGTCAGCCTCGGGGTTGCCATTCAGAAAGGAAAGCTCGCTGTTCCTAACACCAAGACCTGGATTCGATTGGATCTACCGGACAGAGTAAAGATGAACAAATGTAACCAATGTTATCTGGTCACTACATGCTAAGAATAGACTGTTCTAGTCACCCTCTGCCAGGCCATGCCCATAACCGACATTCAGTAAGTCGGGTGAATTGAATAGAAGCAATAAACACAATCCTTCAAAATGCTATGCTGCCATCTTTGACATCATATCTACCTTTGTATTTGATCCAATGAAGTCTTTTCTTCTGGGAATGGAGACAGGCCTGGTTATTTCCATATTCAGAAATCGCTCGGGGTTGGTATTAGTCTGCCCAACCTGGTGGAGGAAATCCATCCTCATTTGGGTAAATACCAGCAAGTACAATTGCTGGATCTTATGGTAAGAGTGTGTTTACTTTTGTACAAAAGTGACAAACTATATTCTAAAGTGATTGTGCTATTTTGCATTCCCACCAGCAGTGAATAATAGTTTCAATTACTCCTCATCCTCACCAGCATTTGGTGTTGATGGTTTCTTTAAGGGTTCATTTTCTAATTGATTATCTTTAAGTGCATGGTATGAATATTTAACAGATGTTAACTTCTGAGTCCAAATTTTCAACAGCCAAACAATAAATGTGTCTGTGATATTTGAAGGAAAAGTACTCAGTTATCTCATTTTTTCCTTTTTTATTTTTCAGAAGTAAAAATGGGCAAATCTGTAAGTTTGTTTCTTGGGGATTTCATGTAATTTTTTTTAACAACCATGAACAAAAAGAGAAGCCTGCGTGCGTTAGTTCCCCTAACCCCCTAAGCAGTTTCAGAACAGAATAAAATTGGTCTTGAAGCCACAACCAGCACCAAGATATCTCAGGGCGTTCAGGAAGTGCCTGCCTGAGCCAGATTGGAAGCCACTGTGTCCTGCTGAGCCAGCCCAGTGCCTCCCTCTTCTCAGCTCTGCTCATGCATCCCATGGCCCCTCTACTGGGCCTTATCGTCTTAAAATGCTCCACCTCTGAAAGGCTCAATTTCAACCTAGCACTCTCAGGCCATCTCTGACCTTCAGCTCAGTTCTCCAACTACATCTGCTCTTGAATATCAATACCTCCTTCTCTTTCTCTTCTAAATTTTCTGCTTCCTGTCCATCTATCCTTTCTCAGTGTCCATTGAAGGAGGCTTTCCCTCTGTTAGCTTGTTAGTTCTTCAATGCTAACCTGGGCCCTCTTCTCTTCTCACTCTACACACTCTCCCATGGCAATCCCTTTAACACCCATGTCTTCATGATTATCTAAATGACAAAGGCTCCCAACAGTATAACTACAGCTCAGATCTGTCTCTTAAGCTTCATACCTATCTACCCAAGGCCCCAGCTCCTCAAACTCCACATTTCAAAATTGATGTCACCTCCCTCCTCACACTAAATCTGTCCCATTTACTCTTTTTCTTGTCTCAGACGATGACAACATTAGCCCATGTTACCCAGGGGAGAGCATCATCTTCCCTTTTCTATCCCCAATGTCACCGTTCCCGTGGACTCTACCTTCCAAAGATCCCTCAGATCCTCTCCATGCCCACTGCCATTAACCCTAAGGCTGTCATCATCTCTCATCTGAATCACTGCAACAGCCATCTGAAGGGATTCCCCATGGATGCTCTTACCTCCCTCTAATCCAAGCAGGTCAAACTCACGACCAGCAGGCTGCACACCTCATTTAAATAATCCCTTCCCCACTTCACCACCAGAGGAGTTTGAAACAGTTGTGATCATGTCACCCTCCTGCTTTAAGGGCTTCGTACTCTTCTTGAGATTAAGTCTCAGCCCTTTAGGGTGGCCTACCCGCACTCATCACAGTCTGCCCCTTCTTACTCCAGCCTGATAATTCACCACTTCCTGCCTTTCAAGCTCCACCGATCAAACTTGAACTTCTTTCAATTTGTTGGACATTGTTTGTTCTTTCCTAATGCCAGAGTTTGTGTATATTATTCCCTCTGTCTGAGATATGTCTCCTCTAATCTTTTCTCCTAAAAACGCCTACTCATTGTCAACTCCAAGCTTACACATCATTTTCTCTTGGAAGCCTTCTTGATATCACTGAATCTGAGTTAGATGCCCCTAAATGTTGGCTCTGCCATTTATTACTTTGAGGACTTCAGGCAAATTACCTAATCTTCCTGTGCCCTTGTTTCCTCATCTATAAAATGAGATAACTAAGTGTCAGTGTCACAGGGTTTTTGAGAGGATTAAGTGATAATAGTGCCTGGGGCATAGTAGTGTTAAATATGAGTTGGGTATACAATCGTAATTAATACTATTGCTACCTCTCCTACCAGCCTATACTTTCCATATCATATAACACACTGTTTTGCACTTGCCTGCTTACTTCTCTGGATATTCCTCCA
Organism: Myotis daubentonii; assembly: GCF_963259705.1. Taxonomy (NCBI): domain Eukaryota; kingdom Metazoa; phylum Chordata; class Mammalia; order Chiroptera; family Vespertilionidae; genus Myotis; species Myotis daubentonii. The sequence continues at coordinate 26,489,539 of NC_081846.1, forward strand.
GACTTGGATGTCTAGAGGTGAGGGATTGTATATGTCTTCATCACTGTATTTCCAGTACTTGGCACAGTGCCTAGCACATGGTAAACAACCACTAGATATCTGTTGGATAAATAAATAAAGCTGAACCCCCAAAATGTAAAATTTTGCACATAGAAATGTAGAACCTATAAATTAGGCCCCTAATTATTTGACATTAGGTATTTTAATTATCAAGAAAATTAAAAGTTATTTTATCACATGGCTGGCCATTTCTGCAATCTTTTTAAGAGTAGGAAATGTCAACTTTCTTTTTAAAAGAAAATTCTAAACTCCTTAGACCATGTGGCAAAAGTGAGTACAACATTATTAAAACAGAAATGCAGATGTGTGCAGTTGGAATGAGGCATTTTTAGAAGAAACAATGCTGAGTGGTGGAGATATATCCCTTGAGGGAGAACAAAGCGCCTCCTGCCAAAATAAATAAATTGAAACGCACTTGTAAAAATTCTGATCATTTAGACCCCATCTTTCTAAGGAATGCTTGTAAAATGTTACAAATTGAGAGCTAGCTTTTATCAGGTTTCAGGGAACAGTAGCAACTATCTCGATGAACAGGAAGATCACCTGTCACTCTACTGATTCTAAACACTTCAGAAACAAGAAAATATACATCACTGAAAAATGATTAAGCTTTTAAGGGGCAGACTGACATCATCCAGGGAAAATAATATTGTCTTTTACTGAATGTGGTTCCAAGAGATAGCAAAAAGGATTTCTCCAAATGGAGGAGGGAGAAATAGCAAGGAAATGAGTTATAGAGATAGTAAGCAGCCCCCACACAGTGCCAGGCTTGCTTACTTAAGAGCTGAAACCTGTTTCTTTCAATTAACTGATTATTTTAACTGATTAACCCAAACCACTGATATTACCCTGCTATCCTATGGCAGCCTTCAGAGAAATGCCCACCCGTGTTCTTCCAAGGCAGCATAAGCCAAACTATTGAAAGTGAGAGCGTGGGAATGGGAAAAGAGAGAGAAAGAGAGAGAGAGAGAGAGAGAGAGAGAGAGAGAGAGAGAGAGAGAGAGAGAGACTAGGTGTGGGGTAGATTAGGGACAGGGATGGAGAATGGAAAGAAAATGGAGCAAGACAAAGAGAGAGGAACAGAGTCCGAGTGAGTGCAGTTGAGAGACTTAGAAATGAGAAAGCAGACTTCAAGAAATGCTATAGAAGAAGAAAATGAATTACTTATTTCATGAAAGACTATGTTCCTTTATTTTAATGGCGAAAAAGGACATAAGGATGAACTTAGCTCCATGTCTGTTGATAAAATGAAAAGAAATGCATGCTTGTTTACAGCAATCCAGCTTCTGGAATATACATACTTTCTGAAGAGACAAACTTGTTTCCTGAGAACAAGCAGTTGATCAGCAAATGGTTCAGAAGCAGCTGTCTGTCCAGAGTCTGAACTTGCTTATCTGTCCCATGAGGGGGATTTTACAAGATCAGTGACTCTCAACACCACTACATGCTACATATTAGAATCATCTGAGGAGCTTTTTAAGAAATGCCCAGGCCTGGGTGCCCCTGGAGATTCTGATCTTACTGTCCTGGGAATTCTTTTTAACATATTTATTGATTTTTTATAGAGAGGAAGGGAGAGGGATAGAGAGTTAGAAACATCGATGAGAGAGAAACATCCATCAGCTGCCTCCTGCATACCCCCTACTGGGGATATGCCCGCAACCAAGGTACATGCCCTTGACCGGAATCGAACCTGGGACCCTTCAGTCCGAAGGCCAGCGCTCTATCCACTGAGCCAAACCCGTTAGGGCATGTCCTGGTAATTTTATAAAGCTCCCCAGGGGTTCTGAGACACAACCTAGGCTGAGAACCCCACATTCAATCATCTCTCAGGCCCACCTTGAATGTAAAATCACACCATCCCATGTGTGTCTACCAGGTCACAGAGGCAAAACAGAGATACCTGAAGCAGAATCTTGTTGCCATCGTAGTCCTGCGTTTGCCACCTGGTGCGGCTGATGGGGACGCACGGATGCGGGAGGAGAGGCACTAACTGGCCAATCTCTTGGACCTTAAACTGCAGCACCGACGACTCTTTGGGGTCCACAGACATTCCGAGGGGCAGCTGCTTCAGGGACAGCTGCAGGGCGAAGCTCTCGGTGGCGTAGAGCACGAAGAAACAGAAGTTGCTCTTCTGCGGGGTGGCTTCCCTCTGCAGGATCATCTCATAGAGGCTGATGGCGTCTTCGTAGTTATCAAAGGTGCAGTAGAGCGTCACCCGCAGGACCTCGGTGCCGCAGTGCACCTGCCTCACGCCCCAGACGGGCATGTGGTTGTCCAGAGTGTAGAACTCCTGACCGGCGAGACTGTAGGGACACGGGCTGCCCTGCAGGCTCAGGCCGGGGTAGCACTGCCAGGGCCACTGCCGCAGCGAGTGGAGAACTCCAAGCAGCCGCTCCTCTCCGCGGCTGTGGTGCAGGAAGAGCAGAACAGACATCCCTGGGAACCGGGACCGCTTGGGGTGGCACTTGTCATAGTTTTTCACGGCACTGACCCGCTCTGACACCATAAAGAGACGGACCTCTGGGCAAAGACAGCCCAGGAGCTGGTCCAGAGCTTGCTGCAGGAGCGCACCCTGTCCAGAGCTGGCCAGCAGGTGGACAGTCATGGCCGGGGGCTCTTGGGTCTTGTCCATCCTGGATTGCGGGAGGATGACAACGCGTGGAGGATGTCCCAGCTTCTGAAATGAACGAAGGGGAGGGCGGTTCTCAGCCGGGAAGCCTTCAGCTACTCAGCACAAAGCTCTTCCCTGTGGTCCTGGCTGCTGGTGCTCCCACGCGAGAGAAGCTGCACAAATCCGGGCACCGCAGCCTCCACGCCACCCGGCAGCAGGGAGGGTGATGTCATCCAGCTCGTGCGTCACTACCCGCCTGTGTCGGGCTTTTTCAGGCACTCCCAGGTTTTCTATTTGACCTAAAAGCCTGCTGTCCTGAGAAACACCCGCCTGGGTGGTTCTTACAGACACTCAGTAAAGGAAATGGCCCGGCAGAAAGGAACCTGAGTCCCTCTGTTAGACTGATAGCAATCTGTTTAGTTGAAAAGATATCCATTTTATGGGCCCACAATGGGCTCTGATTTCCTCCTCACAGCTATCTCTCCTGTTTACAGTAGCCTGCCAGGCCACCTGAACACAATGACCGCTTTCAGACAATTCTCCAAACTTGTCCCCTTGCCAGGATTTTCCCCCCATTGTTGTGTGTGTGTGTGTGTGTGTGTGTGTGTGTATGTGTGTGTGTGTGTGTTTTAACAATTGATGCTAGGGCATTGAAGACAAGATGTTTTATCTAAATACTTTTGTCTGTTCACTGAGTAATTTGCTCTACAGCGCAGTCTGAGTGTATGTACTTAGTCTCTCTTAGTCACGCCAATTCCTTAGAAAGCATGGGAGCTTTCCAATGTCAATCATAACACAGGAATTGTTCATATTTATTGAGGATCTGCTAGGCACCAGTCATAAACTGTCCTAAGACTACATACAATGATTTAACCCTCCAGCAAACCTACAAAGACGGGACTGTTATCTCTAAATTACTGATGAAGAAAGTGAGACACAAAGAAATTTAAATAACTTGCCCAAGGTCTCACAGCTAAGAATTGACTGAGGGAAGATTTGACCTGAGGAACTGAGAGGTCCCCTGTGAACCAGAGAGGAGGGTCCTTTCTGGACCCTGGAAGTCCTGGCCTGGATTTTCTTCCTGAGGCTAAGGAAAGGATAACAGGGCCAGTTCTGGTTGAGGTCAGGCAGATCCCAGATACTCCGTGGCTGTTGAATCTTCAAGTGACTAATCTTCAATAAGAATATCAAGATTTAAACACAACAGCCACCCTAATGTTCTCTCAATTTCCACTTGGAAATCATTTCCTATTCTGAAAGCTGTGCTCTGAAAAGGTATGGGCAAGCACATTTTTCTAAACATAATTCCTAATGTAAGCAATGCATTAATGCCTATAAGGGAACATAGAGTGACTTAATGTTTTCTAAATTAAAAAGCACTTTTGTGATGAAAAGTATAACTTTCATTTTATCTATGTAAATTCATTTAATAGTATAATAACCAAACTTAACATCAAATATTGTTGTCCGTGGAAAGGAATTATTCTATTCAGATTTCCTTTCTAAATCTAACCTATACTTCTAATCATTTGTTTACTGATTAAGTCCTACCCTTTTGCATAGGAAAAATCATTACAGATTTTTGTTAAGGCATTACTGTTTTCAAGCATTTTGTGTGTGTGTGTGTGTGTGTGTGTGTGTGTGTGTGTGTGTTAACATCTTAATTTATGTTGCACATTGGCGTCTGAAGGCAATACCTTTCTCATCCCTCATGGAGACGACTGTACTTGGGCCCCGTCAGCTTCAGACGTGGCTATGGAAACAGCTTTTACAATTCTGGAAACTACTCTAAAGATTCGAGGAGAAAAATTACACCCCTGAGACAAAGATATTAACTCACAACCTCTTGTACAAAGCAAGCGTTTAAGCCCGTATACAGAAAAATCTTTTACTTCTTGATGTTGTTTTAATCTTCCATCCAGTTTTTCCCCATGAGGTTGTCATTCCTATCGGGATTAAAAAAAATTTATTAATCTGATGGCAGGCAAAGTGCCAAGAAAAAGGGAGGAGAGGACAGGGAGAAAGGGGGTACCACCAGTCTCCTTTCTGGCTGGCTGACTCTGCAGTGATTTCTCCAGGAACAATCTGATATATGGACCCTTGGGATAGCTGCCTCCACCCCTTCCACCCACCCCACGCCCAGATTCTCAGCTGCGCCTCAGATTCCATGGCGGGAGCTCGTTGGTTCTACAAGCCACTTCTGTTGAAGGCATGGACATCTGAGGGCAAGTTATCATATTTGACTCCCAGCTCCTGGGACAGCTGACACTCAATTTTCTACCTTCTTTGTCTTAAACTCGGCAATGATGCTCAGGTACCTGTGAGTCTCCAGCTCCTGGACCGCAGGTGGTTGGTCAACTCCTTGGGCAAAGTGGAGGAGCTCGTGACAGATGGTACACGGAAATCTAAGCAATCAGCTAGTTTTGAGGGTTTATGGGAACCCGTGGACGTCCATGGGGATTTGTCTCTGCTGCAAACTTCACAAATACAATGGGAGGCATTAGAACCCTGGGTCCCACTGCCACCCCGAGACAACTTGGAGTTTCTTTCTTTCTTTATAAAATGGGCTTATTTGCCTCAGATGTTGAGAGCGAGGCACTGTGTCGGGAGCTGAGAATAGATCATCACCATGTCCCACTTCAGAGGACAACCTCAACTGATGTCATCAGTGCTGTGATAAAGGTCGCTGCAGGATGCCATGAAGGTTCCTAGGAAGAGTCACTGACCCGGGTGAGAGGGTCAAGGAAACCTCCAGAGGAGGAGATGCTATGTGACGTCCTGAAAAGTGAGGAGGAAGGAGGCAGCCAGGTGAGGGGCTTGGGATGGGGAAGAAGGAGGGACTCCAAGGAAAGAAACCTGATGGGGACCAGCCACATCTGAAGAAAAGTGTAGGGCTGGTGACCCCCACTTTCACCACAAGATGGCTGGAGGGTGGAGACAATGAAGAAGGAAGGTGGTAAGATGTAGGAAAGGCAGCCAGGCCTCCCAAGTCACCCTAAAGGGAACAGAACCACAGAAGAGTTGGCTTAAAAAAGGAAGTAATCCTTTGAGGAAACACAAACACAGTGATATAGGGAATGTCAGTCAATGCTAGCTGGTTGGATGTGAGCAGAAACTGCAGTGATGGATCCGGGAGGCCTCACCGGGTGGTAATTATAGGAGCCTGGTGAGGCTGCTATCAGTCACCAAATAGAGAACACTGGAGAAAGAGAACAGCCGGGAGTGAGGATGAGGGGTGCAGTTGGGCTGTAGAGTACAGATGCCTGTGGGACATCTGACTAGAGATGTCTAGTAGCCACTTAACCTGGAACTTAGAGGGGAGCGTCAGACTGGAGAACTGGGGCCGGGGTGTCATGAGTCTCCAGGTAACCATGGGCATGCATGTGATGAGCCAGGTGGAGACTACACGAGGAGGACAGAACAGGTAAGAGGATGGGACTCTGTGGTGCCCAGTTTAAAGGACAAGCGATGTGTAAGTGGCATCCAGGGAGAATCAGAGCATGCCTGTGCCATCCGGACCCTGTGTCGGTGTTGTGTAGTAGATTACAAGGATTTCAGGAAGTAGCCTTGGCTGCGCAGGCATCTTCACTCAGTTTGAGAACAACGTGTGTGACTCACTCTACCTCCTCAGTAAAGCAAACAGCAGAAGCACCTCAGGGCCAATCAAACCTCTGCTTTCCTTTTCCTTGTTTCCAAAGCAACCTTCACTCTGCTTCCTTGATACTCAGTTGCTCGCCAGGGGCTAGGTATTACAGAACTTAAGGCCATAACTAGAGAAAAAGCGTTGAGATGGGATCGTTTCGTACTTAATTTTCAACTCCTGATAGCAGCCTACAAACCCTGTATCTGCAGAGTAGGCACTGGACAGGCCTGTAGCAAAAAAGGAATCTTGGCGTCTCTTATGGGATAAGAATCCCAGGAGGCTAAGGGACTTTCCCACTGTCACAGAGCTGGTTATTGGCAGAGCCTGGATTTCTGGTTTTAAACCACGTTTCCCCACCACTCTTAAGAGAAGTAATGCACAGCAGCTCTATTCAGCTGAGAGCCATTCAAGCTCAGGACACACAGCCAGCACATAAAAAGGAGAAAGGGAGACCCAGGAGTGGGCATTACACATGCCCTAGATACCTCTGGTTAATGTGTTTCCCCATCCTAGGCATTCCTGCCCCAAAGTCATTTCTGTCCTCAACTTTCATCATGGCAGCCCTTCTCCCACGCCCTTACCCCCCTACCCCCCCCCCCCCCACCCCCACACACATACACCTATACTCTTGAGTCAAAACTCCTGGCTTCTCAGGGGAGTTCTGGCAGACACAGCATCAGGCACACAATGGAAGCTATGCGCCCCCATCCTCTCTGGGCTCCTCCCAGGGCAGAGGCGTGAGGAAGTGGCCACTGCAAGCCCCTCCTCCATGCTGCTGTGGCTCTTAGCTGAAAGCTTCTCTCCTGGTCCCCCAGAGGGTACCTCCTGCCCAACCCCAAACAATGCTCTCAGGTTCCTATTAATGGGCCATCTGTTTCCCCCTTTTCCAGGACAATGCCGTCCAGGAGCAGCTTGCAAGCTGATACCTTGCATTGTCACAGGTGCCACAAAAGGCCTGTTTCCTCCTGCTCTTTGTTGTGGTCTTCTACTGTGACCATCATTTCCCAGGCACTGACCAGTCACAGATCTCCCCTGAGCCACCTCAGTAACTGTGAAAGGACTTTAGTTCCATCATCTTCACTGAAGATAAAAAAGGAGCAAGGGTAATAACTGACCTGACTCTCGCCATGGATCAAATGAGCTAAAATACTCCAGAAGCCTTCCAAGCTCTCAAGCACTCTACTAGCATAATCATCTCAACATGAAAGATTTTACATCTAATATTGTTTTAACAACACTAGATTAAAAAACTAGTGTACATGATTTTAATAGGATACTGTGTAGCTATAACAGCAATGAAAGAACATTAGAGAAGTAGATCAACACTCTCTAATAAGGTTGAAGATGTGCGTGCCCTACACTTCAGCATTTCCCCTCCCAGGTATATTCTCTGGAGAAATTTTCTCACATACACACAAAATAAGGCAGATTCAAGAATCTTTTATAGTTGTGTTATGGAAAGAACAGAAGAAAGGTGGGGGTGGAGGGAGTAGAGAGGGAACCACCTAAATGCACACTGTTAGAAGAATGGATAATTAATTATATTTTCTTGCAGACTATGCTACATCAACAAAAATAAATGAACCCGAACTACCCATTTCAGTTTGAATGAATCTCATTCAAGCATAAAGTTGAACGGGGGGAAAAAACAAGTTGCAGAAAATGCACAGAATCATGCCATTTTTATAAAATTTGGAAGTATACGAAGTCTTTCCTTTGGTTATGGGTATAGACCTAAAGAGTCAAAGAATCAATAAATGCAAGGGAATGCGAAATGCCCAACTCAAGAGTTACCTCTTCTCTGGGGAGGGGCTTTGGTCAATGTATTCATTATCTTTATTTAATAAGCTGGGCAGTGGGTACATGAGTGCTCACTGTATTGTTTTTAGACCTTTATGAAGTATTTCATAATCATTTTAATGAGGGAGATCATAGCTCTGGTATGGTGTTAAACAAAACAAAGGCAGATGATTCTATTTTTCTATAAGAACTATATCTATGCATGTGTGCATGACTGGCAACATAGGGAAAATCCTGGGAGGACATAACCCAAGCTTTAGCAATAGTGTGTCAATAGTAGACACCTCTGGGAGATGCACTTATAAGGTATAGGAGCAATTTCATTTCTGATTCCATATATTTCTGCACTATTATTACAAATATCATATATTATTTTTATAATTAAATAACAAATAATACATGAGCCAATTCAAATAATACATGAACTACAGCCTTCCAATCCATTCTTTCAACGGATGTTTATTAAATACCTACTATGTCTTTCAGGCACTGGGCTGGATGTAGCAGATACCATGACTAAGAAAATTTAATATTGCCCTGTTCTCGTGGAGCTCATGTCAGGATGGGTGACATGGACAGTAATCAAATGATCACCCAATGAAATGTAAAATGGCACCTATGTTAAAAGTTTCAGACAGGTGGTACATAGGGTTTGACCTACTCAGGGGGTGAGACAGGCCTTCTCGGCAGAAGGTAGTTGTGATCTTTGAAAATGAGCAGAAGTTATGTGGAAAGTGATAAATATTCTAAGAAGAAGAACCAGTGATGCAAAGACCCAGTGGCAGCCAAGAGCATGGAGGCAGGAAAGACTGGCTTATGAAACTAGTGGTACTGGGCTAAGATAAGAAATTCTACAAAAACAGCAGGTTTGGCTGACAGGTGTTTGATATATGGGCTCTGGAAAAATGTCATATAATGCAGAATGCTCCTAGCAACCCAGAGAAGAAACCAATCCAGTCACTGGTCATGTGATAATAATTGCTGATACTTATTGAGCACATACTTTTGTGGCAGGCACTGTTCTAAACATTGATGTATATTAACTAACTAATCTTCGTGGTAACCTTATGAGGTAGGTACTATGATTATGCCCATTTTACAGATGAGAAACAGATGGAGAAAACTGGAAGCATAGAAACTAGTCACATGACATCTATGACATGTAAAGCCACAATAACCTTTCACTATTTGGAAAATGTGTTTTTTGTTAGTTAGAATACAAAACTATATATACTCGTATTTATATATAACTAGAGGCCCGATGCATGAAATTCATGCAAGGGCTTTGGCCCTGGCCTCCACCCACCACTGCAGCCGGAGGTCTTTGCTGCCTCTGCCACAGTCCCCGTCCGCTGCAGCTTTGTCCAGAAGGAAGGACATCTGGAAGGACATCTGGTCTAATTAGAATATTATGCTTTTATTATATATAATTGTATATGAATATATTATTATTATAATGTATGAATATATAAACTTAGATTGTATATATTTACTAAATATTAAAATAATTTAATAAATTAAATTATATCAAGTCTATACTTATGAAATAGTCTATATAATGAAATATTAAAATATACTTATATACAATTATATTTACAATAATTTACATTTATATTTTACAGAAAATCTGGGATCCACTGAACTGAGGAAAACAGCTGTGCGCTCCTGGGAGGCTGAGGTCACATGTATACACACTCCCATGATGCCACTGGCACAATGCCTGGTACCTGGTGGCTAAATACATATGACCAATTTTCTACTGGATACATGCACATGCTTTCTATTCCCCTGGTATAAAAATGTTACCTATTTTGTCCACAATCTGGTTTGTAACCAACACAATTAATAAGCGGTCACAATCTTTTCTCACTAAAAGTTTAAAAAATGACCCAAAAGTAAATTAGTGAAATAACAAACAACCAAAACAAAAACCCTGCCCGGGTTTGCAAAAGGGCCCATAGATGTAAACTCTCACCATGGTTTCAGCAAGCACCTTTCCAACATCAGGCCTTACATTCATGAAGTGACACATCTTCAAGCCTGTAAGGACCTGGAACCATAAACAAGCTTTAAATACTTTACTGACATACAACGTGCACATTTAAAAACAATCCAGAAATGGGCATGTAATATAATGCCACGCCTCAAATTCTGCAAAGACGAAGCCCCCTCAAAAAGTCTGGCCTTAATTACCACGTAGGTTACCAATAGAGATGGATATTCTCATGCCAAGAAACACCGCTTCCCATGCCAACATTTAAATCATTAAAGCTCGCTCAGCATAAAGCTGACAAGCAATCAGACCGAAACCAACATGCCTGGGCTGGTGGGCTCTGCAGAGCTGGGCCTCGCTCTGCGCCGTCAGCTGTTTTCTGTTCCTAATGGGCCTCAAGTCCCACTGGGCATTTACATCCCAGCTGCTGTAAAAGGCAGACCAAGTTGACCAGACTAAAAATAGAAGATAGAAATATGCACATTAATAAGCACCCTGTTTTTAAAACACGAGACCGGCATTTTGGTTTATTGGACTTCATAAAATAACTTTTTTTATGAGACACCAGTTGAGGTTGCAGTTTCTATGGCTACCTAGTATAAATATTTAGTAGCTGAATTTTTCTCCAAATATGAATTCTTCTGAAAAGTCTTTTAAATTTGACTATGGTATCTATTCTGTAGGATAACATGAGAAAAAGGAGGACTGCTCCTGAATCACATCTAAGTATAAACAATAATATTGCTCAAATTTGCAATGTAAAAAGTTGAATTTCAACATCAGAAGAACATTGGTCTGAGGAAGGAGAAGACCAGGTTAGAATTATGCACAAGGTTAAGTATTTTTGCTCATTTCCAAAACAGCTGGCTCTATCCTTGATCACTGTGGGGATTAGTGAGAAAATGAGTCCGCATGTACCTTTTACAAGGTACATGCTCAATAATGCATTTTTTTAGTGCACTGTGCATTCATTTTCTGCTCTTCTATTCAGTATTAGTATATATGCTTGCTCCATATTTTTTCTTTAATCCAACCAGTTCCACACAACCCTATAATAGGCACACATTTTAACAGAAATGGATTTGGACACACTGCTCTTAATTAAAAAGGGAGTAGTTTCTATTTGTGGGAAACCTATAGCATATAAACCTAGACACGAAATTACCTGTTTAGCAAAGTCATACTTAAAAGGTTAAGAACAAGGACCTCTTGACTCATGGTTCCCAAACCATTACAGAGGCTCCCAACACACACAAAGGCAAATGCCTGTTGGACGAGGTTACTTATGGGATGAGACAAGAGTCAAAATGAGAAAATTGGAGTTGCTATGAACGTGCTTAAGTCATTGAGCTCAATAGCTAGATAGGACCTTATACATCTAGTCCAATCTCATGGCTCTTTAGATGGAGAATATGAGACTAAGGAAGATAGGTGGGTTGCCTCATATCTGACAGATGCACTTTGACCCACAGGTTCAAGGAAAGATAACCTCTAAGCCAGCGGTTCTCAACCTGTGGGTTGCGACCCCTTTGGGGGTCGAACATCCCTTTCACAGGGCTCGCCTAAGACCATCGGGAAACACCTATATAATTACATATTGTTTTTGTGATTAATCACTATGCTTTAATTATGTTCAATTTGTAACAATGAAAATACATCCTGCATATCAGATATTTACATTACGATTCACAACAGTAGCAAAATTACAGTTATGAAGTAGCAACGAAAATAATTTTATGGTTGGGTCACAACATGAGGAACTTTATTAAAGGGTCACGGCATTAGGAAGGTTGAGAACCACTGCTAAGCTATATTAGTTAACCAGAGGGAACCATTTTCTAAATGCTTCCTGTAGGAGTCACATTTTAAGTGACAATGTTTTTTTCATAATGAATAAAGGACCCTTTCCCCTCAACTCTAATACATATGCACTATAAGATTTAGGCTGCTGGTTACTGGAGGGATTACTAGCACAAAACGTCATTCTGTCACGGGGCTTTCCTTTTGTATGAGAAAAGGGTGGAGACAAAGGTCAGATGTAACAGTGAACGGGAAATTCAGTAAACATCTTTCCACTTAACATAGTCTCCTTACCAGGGAGATACTTTATAGAGCTGGTAGGGGATTACATACTTTCCAAAAGGCACCCCACAAGGAAAGATTGCTGCCTGGCTGAAAATTGTCTTGAGAATCAAGGGCAGGTAGGAGGAAATCACAGTGGACATTCACAGTAACTGGGCGCCAAATCAGTGAAACGCAGCCACGGAACTGAGTCGCAGGGATGCTGCCGTGGAACTACTACATGTACCATCACAGGCAAGTAAAGGCAAGGTTTGGTTTGTGTGTTTTTTTGCTTTCTTTGCTCTTGAAGTTAAGTATCAATAAACTCCAGGTTAAAAGTATCAATCATGGGATGAAGATACCTGATTTTATTAACTTGGCAAGACAATTTGGCCCATTGTGGTTGCCTTCCTGGTTAGCAATTAACAAAATGAGATTAATTGTTATAAAATAATGGATATTTCTTCATCAAGTCAATGAGGTTGGGGGAGAGGACAGAGACTGTTCTAGATTAAAATAAATTTAAGAGACATAACCAAATGTACTGTGCTGACCTTGACTGATCCAATTAAACCAATTATAAATGACTTTTAGGGACAATTGAGGAAATTTGGAAAATATGATGAGTTTTAGATATAACTAAGGAATAATTATTACTATTGTTAAGTATGATAACGGTACTGTGGTTAGATAGGAAAATGTCCTTAATTAAAGATGTGTTGTCCTTGTTTATGGGAGAAATGTCATGATATTATAGTAACTTTAAAATATTTAAATAAGTAAAATCCTATATAATAAAAGCCTAATATGCAAATCGACCAAACAGTGAAATGACCTGCGAAATGACCGGTAGCTATGATATGCACTGACCACCAGGGGGCAGACACTTAACGTAGGAGCTGCCCCCAGCCTGCAGGCCCCAACTGGCAGCGGCGGGGGATGGGGCTGGCAAGCAGGCAGTGCCAGGCCAGCCAAGGCGGGTGCCAGCAGGGGTCCCCTGATTACCCTGCCCGTCACCCCACAGCTTGACCCTGATCACCAACCAGGCCAAGGGACCCTACTTGTGCACAAATTTTGTGCACCAGGCCTCTAGTATTTAAATAAAAGTAATAGATGATATACATTAGCAAATTAGTTTCTACTATACTTTTCAGCCACTCAAAGCAAAGAGACCTAAAGATTTCTTTAGGGGATAGACTAGCCATTCTGTATGACATCCCTTGATTAATCATGCTCATCTATTTCTAGCTATAACCGTAGGAACTATATTTTATATTCCTTAAAGGAAGTGGAACACTTTGCATTTAGGTATTAGTTAGGATCCTTTGAAAGTGAATATTACTAACATTCTAAAGACATAATTTTATAGCAATATTTTTAATCTTACAAATGCCTTTAACAGCACTTGGTTTTGACTGCATGACAGTCTAGGTAGGACCACAGAGTTCTAAGCTGTTACAATACACACGATGGAAAAAAGGGTGGAGGAAAACAGATGAAGTGAAGTTCTTCTGTTATATTAGAAGATATACTTTTAAAGTGCTAAAGAAATGATCAGAGAAAGTCTTTTTTAGCCCCTTCACCCCACTCAGAGGTTTGGCCAGCTCTGGGCGGGATGGGAGGTGAGGGACAGTCGGATGTGGTTTGAAAGGGCAGGCTTCATTGTGCTTCACTTCACCCGTGAATATTCCCTGAGCGGTTGTGATGTAGTGAGAACCAGGCCCAGGAGGCGTGTTGAAACCGGCACAGCCAGGGCTTCCTGCAGGACCCAGGTCGCCTAGCACTTCCTCCCTCCTGTGAGCACTGCCAATGCCTCTCAAGTGTTAGCTTTGGCAGTTGATGCCTACTTTTGCAAAGAAAAGCCAGGAATAGATAATGAGGCATATTTTCTGTTGTGTATTAACTAAGAAGAAAGTCATTTATTTAAGGGTGACAGTGATGACTACTCATCGCCAGGAGGGGAACCATAGGTGGCAATAAATTTGTGCTGAACATCTTCTCCCATTGACACAGTTTCTCTCAGGATAGACGGCCTCAAGTTTGAAATAGCTGGTGAAAGTGAGAATTCTCTGTTGGTATCAATGGAATTGTTTTTCTGATCTTCAGGGGATCGTGCCCTCATTAGCACCACATTCTTACCAAAAGAGCTAACATCACTGCACCCTGCTGTACCATCTCTATTAATTTTAGGTTTGCTTTTACAGAGAAAGACCCAGAAACTGCTTTAAAAGATAAATAGCCTAGCCATGGTATCAACAAACATGCTTAAAAAAACTCTTAGAAATAATCGTCCATTTGCCTAGTAATTAGTTAACACCCTACATAACTTCAAAGGGGAGCGTGACACATGCACAGTGATTCATATCTGCTCAGGCAAGCTAGGCTCCGGAACAACAGGAAATACAGAGCTAAAGGAATTCAACTTCACTGGAACTGCTGCTTTGAAGATAGGCATAGTCAAGCCAAGCGTTGTTGTTCTGGAGTTCCTGGAACATATTGGATCCTGTGATCTACAGAATATGATTCTACATTAGCAGCACGCACACACACACACACACATATGCATGCATACAAACACCTTGTTGACTTGTTATTTAAATTTTTTAATGTGTTTTTTTTTATTTCAGAGAAGAAGGGAGAGGGAGAGAGAGAGAGAGAGAAACATCAACGATGAGAGAATGTCATTGATTGGCTGCTTCCTGCACGCCCCCTACTAGGGATCAAGCCCACAACCTGATGCCCTTGATCAGAATCAAACCTGGGACCCTTCAGTCTGCAGGCCGACGCTCTATCCACTGAGCCAAATGAGCTAGGGCTTGTTGACTTGTTATTAATCAACACAACCAAAACTGAAAAAATCCTCACTGTGTTCAGTCAACACAGTTTTGAATCTAAATATTTGAGAAGCATATGGAAGAACCCCAAATATTTATTTCATTCAGAGCAGTCGTGTCCTACCTCATAAAGAATAAAAATACTTTCCAGAAAACTTGTCAGTCTATTGTCATTGCAATCATTCATGCTCCTTCAGCTTCGAAAAAATTTGATCGTCAATGTCAAATGCGCTCTTCCAACGACGCTTATCCAGTAGCCCAAATCTGGCAGGATGTGTGGCTGTGAATGAGTTGGCAGAATTCAAAAGCCTGCAATCCTGCTCTCAGTCTGGACACACTAGATTTTCTGGGTCTTTTGACACTGCTTCCTTTTAGCTCTTTTAATCATGCCCTAAATTCCTCAGGTACCTTGGGACTAGCTGAAATAGAGGTATCTATTCAAAAATTATAACTTTTCACTGATGCACAGGTATGCTCTGGGAATTTAAATTAACCCACTTCCTCTACTTTTCTCTCCAACTTAAAGCTCAGGAAACCAGACTTGAATGCTAATATTTCTCCCTAGAATAATGAGGACGCAAATGAGCAGGATGCTTGGGCTAACACTGCCTTTGGGCCTCAGCGCATTGAGATCATTTTGTATACAAGACCACCCCGGAGGGAGGCCCTTCTGGTACGTTAGTAATGCATCTCTTGGAGGAGATCCAAATAGGCCTGTGTTATACCAATTTCCATAAAGTAAAGTGCCAAAGGGTCTTGGAACTAGAGGAACAGCATGGCAATGCAGCTTTTCTGGAAAACAATTGAGCCATAGATTATCAAGACCTTGAAAAACGTAAATACCTTTTCACTCAGTAATTCTGCTTCTGAATAGCTATTCTAAGTAAATGTTATTAGAAACTCTGGCAAATGTGTGTGGACGGACAGATTCATTACTTTGAAAATTTGTGAAAGTGGATAAAATAGCCTACATTTTGAGTAAAATACAAATAAATGGAAGTGCATCTATATAATAGAGCATTGTGAAATAAATCATGGTCCTAGTATTTGAAAAGCTTCTTTCAAATAATACCTACTGATGTAAAATTGCTCACGTTAATGTTAAGCTTTTAAAGCCAGGGTCTAATATTTCATATATAGTATGTTTCTAACCTTGGTGAAGAAATATTCATAAAAAGAACAGTGAGAAAATATAAGTGTGAACAGTGTGATCTCTGGATCATGGGATAACTGTGGTACTTCTTTTCACTTTAATCTTTCTGTGTTTTCCAAATTATCTAATTAGAACCTTAATTAGAAGAAAACAATGAATATTATATATTTTTAAACAAGTAATTTTAATACAGCACCTACTTCCTTTATCCTGCACAAAAATATTAGGTAAAATGAGTCAAAATAAATTTAAACAGTATTGGGGTTGGGGATGCGGGAGAGAGATTTAAAATGTTAAACCTTCCACTAGTTCCTGCAATTGGTTTTAAAATAACTTGTAAAATCTCAAAGTTGATAAAACTTGAAATGGAATTGTGCATATCCATTATATACATTTATATTTTGAAAACACACACAACAATATTTACCAAACCAGATACTCTTTGTTAATTCATATTTTAACAAGTCCTTGTATGAAACTTTTTCTTTAAGCTCCTTTTGACACTGACATCCCCATTTTCTGGGATCTGAAAGCATGTTTCTTTGCTCTTTTTATTGGTGATTATTTAGTGAATACCAGTTACAGGCCAAGCACTGTGCTAGGGTACACGGATACAGTAGTATATAAAATAGACATGACTTGTTCATGTTCTCTCACAAGGCTGTATGTTCCAATGAATATTAGGCAAACACTCATTGCAAACAATACATTTACTAGATCACAAACAGTTCTATTAAAGGAAAAGAGCCAAGTAGGGGTCCAATATAGGTGTTAGGTTCAGAAAAGGCTTCCCTGAATGATGAGGAAGAACCACCATGGGGATAATATTCTAGGCAGATCGGACAGCATGTGCAAATGTCCTGGTTTTAAGATCTGCCAGGAATCCAGTGTAGTCAAGGAAGGGTGACCGACAGGAAAATGACATGGGTGCAGTTAGAAAGAGAGTTGACAAAAATCATAGCAGGCAATGATTTCTGCAGCCAGACTGTGATTAGAGTTGGATTTGCTGCACTGGAAAACAATGGTTCTCTTTATTCTTAAGCAAGTTTTTTAAACTTGATTCTTAACTAATTATAAACTCACAGGAAGTTGCAGAAATACTACCTAGATTCTCCTGTCCCTTTGACCCAACTTCCAACAATGGTAGCATCCCCCTGCTGTTTTTATTTCTCCCTGGGTATCCTGCCTCAGGATGGGTGGTTGATTCTTCCTGCCCACGCTGGGGATTAGGTCCCCTCAGTGGGAGATGTGGCTGCCCCTTGGGAGCCTATGAATGCTGTGGCTTCCAAGTAAATGAGGCTTAATGTCCAACTCAGCTCCCTAGTTAATTAGGTTTGATGTCTGATTCCATTTTCTACCTTCCTTTATTTATAACAAGTGGCTACCTACACTAACAGAATTTCAGAGCCACTCAGAATTCAAAAAGACCTCTTTTTCAGGCGCTCCTGGGCAGCAGGTAGCAGGCAGGCGTAATAAAACTGCACAGGGGGCATAAAAAAAAGAGGCTGTTACCCAAAGATGGCCAATGTCATTGTCTTGAGGGTCCATGAGAAATCTGGAAACACAGTCAGTATCTCCACACTCTTATTCTTCAGCACGTTCACCAAACTGTCCTGTTCTCTCTCGGCCAGCAGCCTAGCGTCAAGTCATATTGTCAGGGTCTGAGGAGGGATGAGGTACTGACAAGAAACATGATGTGTGGGTACTTTGTTTAGGACCTCGGCCAAGCTCTGACTATCCCATCTCATGTCCAGCCTGTCCGTTCATTCTCTCTCTCTCTCTCTCTCTCTCTCTCTCTCTCTCTCTCTCTCTCGTCAGGGCTGCTTTGGACAGTGAGTTTGAGATGCAAGCATGGGTGGAAGATACACTGTTCAGAGTAGCATCACTCATTCATTCACTGTCTCTCTCTTTCTTCCCACTCTGTCTCTATCCTCTCTCTCTCTCTCTCTCTCTCTCTCTCTCTCTCTCTCTCTCTCCCTCCCTCCAGGGAGAAGACAGGCCTCTCTAAATGGTCTCCAGGTCATGACTCAGTCACCTTGTCAACATGCACATGACAGCTGGGAAAATCTGACAAATGAGTTTTTACCGAGTAACAGAAAGCACCATGAGGTGCAGGCTGCGGCTCTGTGACAGGGAGCCCTGTTGATCTGCCAAGTGTGGGTGTGTTTCACTGTCCATCCTCTGAGTCCTAAAACTGAGGGAAAAAGACTTAAGCGGTGTATGGTGCCCAAAGGGGCCACAATATGCCCTGGGTTGGGTTTCCGGGGATGGTCCTGGTGTCCCATATTCTAGTTCTATGGCTTACTTGTCTCCGGGCCCAGCCTGGCCTTGCTGCTCAGCTACTCTCAATCCAGCTCCCTTGACCCAACCATGCCAGACGCTTCCATTAGTTCCTCTGACCTTCCACCCTTCTCCATCCCAAGACTGACCACCCACCCTATGTCATCTTGTTGTTTGGCCAATGAGGGGGTCTGAACACTGCAGGACGGTGACGGCAGGATATTATTCCTCCTGCTCCCTCTCTCCCAGGGCCATCTCAGGCTGGCCACCTCTGAAGGTCACAGAGGTGGGTCCACTGCTATTCATCATCCGTGTCCAACACCGATGATCAGTTGTGGTCTTGCCATGATCCCCGCCTGCCCAGGGATCCTCTGCTAACTCCTCAAACTGATGCTCAGCCCTAAGCTCCCTTAGCAGTGATGCAGTGGGATGCACAGGAATTTTTACTCTGTAAACCATACTTGGTTGGACAAATAACATCACTGCTTTGGTAGGGGTTTCTTTTGAAAAGACAGACCAAATAACTCTTCTTCAAACTTAAATCGTATCCAGTCAAAGACAAATATCGCCCAGTCCTACAACTACTTTTATAGTTAAATATGCAAATCTTACATTTCAAAGGGCATCAGGAGCTTGATGCGGAAATGTGTGAGCGATAGTATGTGTAACAGAAATGGAAGTTCAGAAAAGAATGTGTCTGGACAGACATGCCTATTTATTATAATAATAGTCTAATAAAAGTTCATAGCCCCTATTGTTCAGGCCTTCCTTTTAGGAAGAAGTGGGGTTCCGTGCTGATGCTGACCAATCCCAAACTAATTACTGATTTCCTCTTGCAGAGTCAGATAAAACAAGAGCAAATGCCCCACTCTTAATGGCAAAACAGTTTCCTTTCATTTGGTTAGATGTACTTAAGTTTATAGTAAAATCTCCAAGTACGTAGTATTTTTCTGAAGAGAGGAGCTGCCTTTCACTTTATCATAAAATAAAAGAAAGTTATAGTAAAACGCTCAAACTTTCTCAACAAAGTCACTCTCTGGGGCCTCTGTATTTTGCTCAGGCACTTGGCCCGGCTAAAACAATGTCCAGAAAGCTGACACTGAGCCTGGAGCTTTTCACGAGCCAAAATTCAGATGCGTTTCACATACTGCAATTACAAAAGCAGGAAATTCAATAAATGCGTTTTCTAAGATTTCCCAAAAGGAGCAGAAATGACTAGAGCTAAATATTCAGCTAACCAGAAAAACACAAGCTCCGGGGCCTGCTGGTGAGCGTTCTGATGGTCAGGCTTTCGTGTTGCTCAGATGATCTATATTTGACAAAAATGAGGAGGGCGTAACCTTGTACAATGTCCTGCTTGGATGATAGTTCATCAACTGAATCCAGGTAGAAAAAAGGTAAATAGTTGGATCAAGGCATATTTTAAAGGATGAGAGATAAGAGGAAAAATAATACTTGTTGCTTTAAGAATCACCAGTTCATGTGAGACAGGTCGGGGGAGAGGATAATCTAAAGGTTTTCAAGGTGAATTTTGTGACATTCTCCACTGCCCGTGACCACCAAGAGCTGAACTGCTTTACAGCAGGAAGGCGTATATGTCCTTTACCATGTGAACCCTGAGGGGAAAAGAAAAGGGAGTTACCTACTATGAAGGCCTTCTGGTGGCTAATGGGGCTAAGGAAAAAAAAAAAAAAAAAAAAAGAGCAGAGCCTCCCAACCATTCTGTACACAGGCCTGTCACCCAAACTGCTCTTCGGAGAGAGGCCTGCACTGAACTGCCTGCCTGCACTGTGTTTCTGCCATCTGCGCCAGCCCTTACAAAGGTTTCCGGGGATCCTATTTCAGCCAATAGGACTGAGGTTTCCCTATTTAATCAGAGCTGCACAGCTCTGACCAGTTAGAGAGGCTCTATTCTGACCTATCAGAACAGTGCCTTTGGGCCAATCAAGCTTGGTGTCCTCATTTGCATGAGGAAAGACCAATCAGAAACCAGGGGCGGGTACTTCTGTCCATGTAAGCCAGCTCCCCTCTGGTTCAGAGAGTGCACTTTCCATGCAAGACTGAAGACTGCCTTCCCCTGGCTAGAACTAAAACCCAAGATGTCTGCAGACCCTTGCAAAGCAGAGCGGAGCAGAGCAGAGCTACCAAGCTGAAGAGAGGGCTGGCCCGAGGCAGCCTCACAGCCGGGTGTGCTGCTTCACTATTGAGCTGTTTGCACCGAATAAAGTTTCCATCTTCACTGCACCCCCAATTGAGGATGCCTGCTGGCGTTGAATTGGAGCCAATGACCATCAGTTGACAACCACTGAAGTCTTTGTCTGAACCATTATCGGTAATCTTTGAAAAGAAAAAACAGTGAATTTCATAACAGTAAGATGGTTTAAAGAGCTTAAGCTCAGGTCACCACCTTAGAAGAGGGAACAGCTTTCAGCTAAATAGAAAACATTTCTGATAAATACAAAAGTCCAATGCTGACTGGGCTGTTACCAGAAACTTAAGGTAGTTTCAAGCATGGACTTGAGTGTGAGTCTCAATTAAAAAGGTGGCTCTGCCATTCTCACTGAGCTCACAGCCCCTGGTAGATGGTCTGCAAATGACCGCCAACATGTCTCCATCCCTGCGTGCACATGGGGCTCCATCCCCGCCCTCCCTGAATCTGGGCTGACCCTGTGACTTGCTTTGCCCTAGAGAAAGGGACCAAGTTGATGCCATGTGACTTCAGACCTTTCCCTTACGAGACTTTGCAGCTTTCCTGTTTGTTCTTTTGGAAGCCAACAACCATATAAAGAAGGGAAGGTCATCCTACCTAAGGATGAGAGACCATGGAGAGACAGATAGGGTGGCCACCCAGAGGGGAACCCAAGCCCGCAGCCAACAACTAGATGAAGGCCCCAGACACGTGAGTGAGACCATCTTGGATTTTCCAGCCCCTATTAAGTAGCCCCAATAAAAAGAGAGAGACCCAGCCAGTCTCAGCGTGTCCCAGCCATCTTAGCCGTGACCCCTAACCTCTAGAGCAGAGAGGTGCTGACCTACTGAGCCCTACCTGAATCTCTGACCCACCAGACCTGAACAAATAAAATGATGGTGAAGCCGCTAAGTTTTGGGATGGTTTCTAAGATAAAAATAGATGATCCGTCTGCAAAATGTGGCTAGTTACACGCAGAGTGTTTACCTCACCACGCTGAGGAGTAGTGAATACGTACGTACGTATGTGGTTCTTCAGTCGGAGAAGTGCTTAGCGCTGTACCTGCTCCTGCCAGGGAATGAGCACCCCCATCAAAGCGAGCTGTTGTTGCTATTGTTGCTTTCAGAGAGAGCTGACTGACTTGCCAGTACTGTTGTAAAGGGAGATTGTTTTTGAAAAAGAGGTTGTTTCTCATACCCTCTGAGGCTCTTTTCCTATCCACACATTCAACAGGTAACCTGGGCACCTTCCCCAGACCTCGGGCTCCTGATCTGAGCTCCCTTGCTCTCCCAGGAGAAAACAGTCTATGTCCCGGGGAAGTCCCAGTCCCTCCCATGGAGGTGCCTCCTGCAGACCCCGCTTTGAGAAGCAGCCCCAGACAGCTCTTAAAGCTCAAAGCAGCCCCAGACAGTTCTCCTGGAATGAATTCCTCCCTGCAACTTTTGAGGAGCAAAACTCTGCTCCCGGTCTCAGGGAGACTAAGTTGGACCAGGTGGGTATTCTTCCTAGGGAGATGTGAATGGGGAAATCGGAGACTCACAGTGGATGTCAAAGATACCCCAGAAGGAAGACAGAGCCTTGGTAAGCAGCCGCAACTGGGAACGGAGCAGAAAGACAAGTCACCATAAGGGGAAATGATAAAGGATCCCTGCAGGAACCTGCTTCCAGGATTCTGTTAAGGTCTCTGCAAGGGCTGCTGGTTTCTGTGGAAGGAAACTAAGGCCCTAATTTTCCTAACATCTTTATAATAAAAACTCATTTTTTGCAATCAAAACCATCTAAATAAACCAAGAGGTGGTTGGGAGAGGTGATGCTTTAGCAGCTGTTATTTCTTTAATCTAGAGTGAGCTATTCCAAATACGTAAGCACTCTAAAATTAGTATGTTTGGCCCACACAGGAGCGTCCAGACAAATACTCAGGTGTCCGGAAGGAGGTGGCCGCCACCTACACTGCAAATTCTGGAGCTGCCACTGAAGAAGACACGCTGACTTCCTTTTGAACTTGTCGTTCTTTTTCCCTTTTGCTCCTCGCATCGTGAGAAAATTCCTGCCCAGGGCTTTAAGGTCCTTTCAAAGCAGCCCATTCCTCCCCACCCCTGCCCTCTGATTCCTGAGCTGATTCTGTTGCCAGTGGAAATGGGGCTCTTCCACGGAGTTGCAAGAAAAGCATCTCGGGGACCCAAGTATAGGAGGGCGGGGTGTAGTGGTAGGATTTATTGGAGTAGAAATAAAGGTCTGTCCCCAGGTGTCCGGTGTCTCATTCACGACCAGGTGACTCGGCTCCCTCCCGCTGTGGAAGGAGTCCAGCCTTGTCCTCCACAAGCCCAGAAGGGCCCGGGTCCAAAAACCCTGTGCCTTTGGCGGCATGGGCAGGGACTCGGAGGCTTTTGTGGTTCAGTTCAGTCCGAGACAAAGCTTGGTCCAGCTCAGCCTCTGTCCTTTTGGCAGAGATTCAGCTATGGCTATCCCCTGGGGTGTCTGAAGCTGTAACTTCCAGACTTAAGTCTGATTAAGAGTAACTTCTAGACTCAATTAGGCTTAGCCAGTCTAGCTCCCTTCTCTTCCGCTAACTCCTAGCTGCCTACGCTAACCATTCCTATCCCCAGCACAAATTCCTCACCCTCCCACCTCCACACCAGCACTGCGACCCACCAGCCCCCTCGCTACAGAACTAACTCTACTGTTGACCACAGCATACCTACCTCTCTCCACTTTCACATCTCCTGTAAACTTTTGTCCCTACACCCCACCTTGCTGCACCCCCACCAGCACCACGCCCTCCCATCTACCAAGTCCTTTCAGATTTACTCCAAACATCATTGTCAAGTTCACTGGGTTTTATGTGGAATCAGGATGCCGTATAAAGTTAGTCAAGGCCAGCCTTTACAAGCCTTTGCCTAAGAGGATTTAGTTATAAAATCCTTAAAGGACTTTATAACGTAAATTCAGCCTTTGTGATGTAAATCCAATTGTAAGGCCCTTGTGTACAGAATGAGATCAATATTAATGTACTCACTACTTCATTATTCTCCCTTCTCCCCAACACCCGCTGGGATGTAAAGCTCCCCAGGGGCGGGGAGAATAGCTTCTATTTTTCTCTCACATTTCAAAGCACCTTTGCACCCTGGGAAGGCTAGATACTGACCTTGAGAATGACAAGAAAAATTGGGAAACACCCAATATCGAAATGGGTGCTGTGGCTCTGTGAAGTCCTGACTATGCGTTCCTTTCTGATCATTTTGTTTAATCGATCATAAATTTGGTTACAGAGTTTTACCAACTTTTTTATGCTACAATCTGTAAACTTTTCAAGTATTCTTTTTGTTTTTAATGTTTTTTATTGATTTCAGAGAAAGGAAGAGACAGAAACATCGATGATGAGAGAGAATCATTGATTGGCTGCCTCCTGCACAGCCCCACTGGGGATGGAGCTCGCAGCCCGGGCATGTGCCCTGACCGGGAATCAAACCATAGCCTCCTGGTTCATAGGTTGATACTCAACGACTGGGCCACACTGGCCGAGCTATATGACTCATTATTTAAGCCATCAACATTTCCCACCTTTGGATTGAAAACACTACCCAACCCATTAAAGTAGTAATTCTTGAATTGGGTTTACCCATAATTGCCTTTTTTCACCCGATGCTTTGCTTTCTGCCCATATTTTTTTGTTGTTGTGCCCAATATTCCCCAGCTTAAAGCTGTGACAATGACTCTGCATTGCTGCTTGTTGGAGGCCTGCTCTATTTGGCATTCATAGCTCCTTAATGGCTCTTTTGAACTCTGCTGATGAATGAAGCTATTTCTTACTCCTACAGTTTACTTCCTGCTCCTCAGAGTTAGTGAGGTTGTCTGGTGGCAGGACCCTCTAACTTGAGCCATTATTCTCTGAGGTATAAATCTGTCAAGCAAATGGCAAAGTCGCCATTTGAAATTTTCTTTTCATCGGGTCAACATTACAGAAGTAACTGTAGTAAGTGTGGCCTTTACACAGCAACACCTGACCAGCCCAAGTCCCAGTCCTACAGGGGGGAGGAGGAACGTCCCCCTGGATACTGCCCTTCCTGCCCAGTCTGTCCCAGCGCCGGTAGTTCTCCGCCCCACAGGCCTCTCATTCAGGATCTGGTGGTCCTCACCCAGCCACCCACCCACCCAGCCTCTAACTTATCCTCCAAGGATTGTGCTGGTGTCACCACTCACCTTTTAGAACAGAGGAAAGAAGGGGAAAACTTTTCAGTTCCGGGAGAAAACACTCATAACCGTTAGGGTGAAAATAAGGATGGGCCAACGAGTGGATTTCCACAAACTCCCACCAAAGGAGATGGTGGAGCCTGGGTGATCATGGGGCCCAGTTTGAGAACCACTTAGGGAACCTGGTCGCTAAGCTAAGCCTGCCACTGGATCTTTGCATGATGGGCGTGGGGAAGGGGTCAGGGCGGGGTTAGGGCAGGACTTCTTGTGTGTGTGTGTGTGTGTGTGTGTGTGTGTGTGTGTGTGTGTGTGTTTGTGTAAAGTGCCAAGTGACCCCTGTGAGGGCCGGGATAGCGAGATTTGAGCTCAGGGGAGATGGATCTCAGAGGAATTCAAAATGGGAAGCCAAAGAGAGTCACGGCGTCAGGATTCAGGACCCAGAATAACTTGGACAACGAGACAAAACCAGAGCCAGTGAGAGAGGGAAGAAAAAGAAACGGACTCCTCTACCCCCTCCAATCCCGCTCGCCGGGATCCGAGACGGCAGCCGCCCCCCCCCCCCCGCCCCCACTATCCCGGGCATCGGCATCCCCTCGCCCAGACCAGGCCCCGGAACGCAGCGGGTCAGGTGCCCCCCACCAGTCTGGCTACTGGCAGGACCCAGCCCTCGTTTTCCCGCCCCGCCCAGGCTCGGGTCTCCGCAGCGCCCTCCACGACCGCCCCGTGACCACGTGGAGCGCCGCCGATGAACAAAAGGACTGGCAGGAGGCGCTCCCGGGCGGTCCCACAGTCGCTCTGCACTTCCTCGGTCTCCCTGGAGCAGGTCTGGCCGGTCCGCTCCGGACTGGAACCCCCGCCACTCTGCCTCGCCCAGGTCCCTGCGCCCAGCGCCGTCACCTCCCGAGGCTGCCGGGCCCCCGGGCCGGCGCCCTCGCCCCGAGCCACACCTACAATCAGGGCCACTCCCGGGGAGCTGCCGGGGAGGGGGCGCATCCCGGAAGCTGCCTGGGGACGCGGAGCAGGAAGGATGAAACCCGCTTTGCCTCTGGGTGGAGTTGGGTGTTCTCATTCGGCCGGCGTTTCTCCTTTTCAAAATGATTCTTTTCTGAATGAACACGTGTAGCACCTCTCCCCCATCTCACGCCACTTTGGCGGTGACGCTCCTCTCCTGTAGAAGCGCGGGGCCTTTCAGGCTCTCTCTCTCTCTCTCTCTCTCTCTCTCTCTCTCTCTCTCTCTCTCTCAGTCTCTCTCTCTCTCAGTCTCTCTCTCTCTCAGTCTCTCTCTCTCTCTCACACTCTCTCTCTCAGTCTCTCTCTCTCTCTCTCTCTCTCTCTCTCTCTCTCTCTCTCAGTTTTTCTCTCTCTCTCTCTTCCCCTCTCTCTCTCTCTCTCTCTCTTG
Source organism: Myotis daubentonii (assembly GCF_963259705.1). NCBI lineage: Eukaryota > Metazoa > Chordata > Mammalia > Chiroptera > Vespertilionidae > Myotis > Myotis daubentonii. The sequence continues at coordinate 26,515,755 of NC_081846.1, forward strand.
CGCGCGCGCACACACACACACACACACGCACACACACCATCTCCACCGGCTTTGAGTGTGAGAAGTGCGTATAGAAGCATCTATTTCCCCTCTCGTGGCAAACCTTGAACTATCCCTGCAGTTCACAGCATCGACCTCCCCTCTGAAAAGCAAAACTCACTGCAACGTGCAGGGGCTCCAGATTTCGCTGTTCTTGTTTCCATTCGGCCCTTGGTCCCAGACCATCCACAGCCGCAGGGCATTCGGCTCGCCTGCGTCAGCGCGCACAGCCCCATCTCTTCGCGACGCGGCAGGACCCAGCCCGGCTGCAAACCTGACCAGCCAGGCTGGCCTCTTCTGTCTTCCTGACGCCTCCCCCTCTCCCCTCAGGGTCTGTCCCAGCGGATGGCACCACACCCCGGCTCCTGCCGCCCTTCCCTCCCACCCATCCCCACTCCCACCAGGTACAGCGTGGCCACCAGCATTCTCGTTGTTTCCCCCTAGCATTTGGGGCAGACTAGCGTTCTCCTAAACAAAAATCGCTTCAGAATGTGTTTAAACCATGAAAGTTTATTTCAAAAGTCTATTTTTGTGCCGGGAGCCGGTCCATCCTTGCTGTTTCAAGGGACCTGGCATATATGGCATACTTTTCTTAATATGTTTGCTCACCTTCTTGGCGCTGTGTTTTGACCAAGGTCACCTCTCCGAGAAAGGTTGAATCCCCAGGTAGGGATTTTCCCCTGAAGTTAGGGAGGGAATAAAACCCCTCAACTAAGTGCCAGGCGGGTAATTAATCCCTTTAACTACGAACAATCATGCTTAAACTACATAATCTTTTCTCCCTGGAATGGAGATAAGAAACGCCCTAACCTTTGTAATAGAGATTGATAGGATTGAATCAACTGGTATAAATACAGTTGTAACAAGACAGAAACACTCAGAACTCAGAACACAGAATTTAGAACACAGAACTAGAGACAGAAGAACTTCGCTGGAGAGAGCATGCCGGAGGATCCTGGAGAGGGACTGGCCTCAGAGCCTAGAGACAGAGCCTAGCGGGAGAACATGGCAAGGGATCCTGGACTGAACCTGACTACAGAGATTGGCAGGAGAACCTGACTGGAACCTGGACACTGAACCTGACTGGAGAGCCTGGACAGAACCTGGCTGGAGAACCTAGCGAGGGAACATGGCTACAGAACCTCGCTGGAGATCCGAAGCAGAACCTCTCTGGAGATCCAGACCAGAACTTGGCTGGAGATCCGGGCTGGAGATCCTGGCTAGGCTGCTGATCAACTGAACGCTGTCTCCATGTCATTCCTTCTTCGCCGACTCCGTCCACACCTTTGGGGACCCCTGGACCTGCTGGGGCTGGACCCCGGCATATGGCGCCCGAACAGGGACCCCTACATAAGCCCCACTCTCGGGATGGATAGGACTCCACCATAGGAAGAGGGTGGATAGTCTTCGCCGACTCCGTCCACACCTTTGGGAACCCCTGGAACAGGATTCCCCTAGGTAAGCCCCCCTCCCCCATTGAGAACCCCCACACTCGGGACGGATCAGACTCCACCGTAGGAAGAGGGTGGATAGTCTTCGCCGACTCCGTCCACACCTTTGGGAACCCCTGGAACAGGATTCCCTTAGGTAAGCCCCACCCATTGAGAACCCCACACTCGGGACGGATAGGACTCCACCAGGGTGCTACAGACCCCCCTATAGAGGATAAGTAGGGTAAGAAGGTGGATAGTACAGAACTTAGATTGAGAAGATGTGCCATACTGAGTCCAAAGAAAGAAGACTCTGTATTGATTCTTAGATTGAGAAGATGTGCCATACTGAGTCCAAAGAAAGAAGACTCTGTATTGATCTTTAGATTAAGAAGATGTGCCATACTGAGTCTAAAGAAAAAAGACTCCGTATTGATCTTTTAACATATATGCTTATTAGCAAAGGAATTAAGGTTACTCCCAGTCAGACAGAACATTTTATACAAGAAATACGTCCATGCTTTTCTGAGGAAGGAAAGGTGCCGGAAAGGTAAATGTAGAGGCATGGGAGAAGGTAGGCCCAAGGAGCCTTATCCTTAACCCCACTGCAGCCTTTCCACCCCGGGAAAGTGCAGGATTGGCAAGCTCTCCCTGGTCTGATAGATCAGGACTCAGGTAATAGCAGAAAGCGCCAATCCTACTCTTAAAATGGATACAAGAGAGTGTTTCAGGTTTTTCTTTTTAATGCTTGCTTTTAAAAAATAAAAAAGGGGGAATTTGCCGGGAGCCGGTCCATCCTTGCTGTTTCAAGGGACCTGGCATATATGGCATACTTTTCTTAATATGTTTGCTCACCTTCTTGGCGCTGTGTTTTGACCAAGGTCACCTCTCCGAGAAAGGTTGAATCCCCAGGTAGGGATTTTCCCCTGAAGTTAGGGAGGGAATAAAACCCCTCAACTAAGTGCCAGGCGGGTAATTAATCCCTTTAACTACGAACAATCATGCTTAAACTACATAATCTTTTCTCCCTGGAATGGAGATAAGAAACGCCCTAACCTTTGTAATAGAGATTGATAGGATTGAATCAACTGGTATAAATACAGTTGTAACAAGACAGAAACACTCAGAACTCAGAACACAGAATTTAGAACACAGAACTAGAGACAGAAGAACTTCGCTGGAGAGAGCATGCCGGAGGATCCTGGAGAGGGACTGGCCTCAGAGCCTAGAGACAGAGCCTAGCGGGAGAACATGGCAAGGGATCCTGGACTGAACCTGACTACAGAGATTGGCAGGAGAACCTGACTGGAACCTGGACACTGAACCTGACTGGAGAGCCTGGACAGAACCTGGCTGGAGAACCTAGCGAGGGAACATGGCTACAGAACCTCGCTGGAGATCCGAAGCAGAACCTCTCTGGAGATCCAGACCAGAACTTGGCTGGAGATCCGGGCTGGAGATCCTGGCAGGCTGCTGATCAACTGAACGCTGTCTCCGTGTCATTCCTTCTTCGCCGACTCCGTCTACGCCTTTGGGGACCCCTGGACCCGCTGGGGCTGGACCCCGGCAGTTTATTTCAAAAGTCTATTTTTGAAGTTCAGGTCTTCAGCCCTTCCTCCCATTTGCTTTCGCGGGTTTGACCAGAGATATCCCCTTATCCTTAGACTATGCCCTCACCCCCACCCGGGAAGTCTTTCGGGAGGAGAGGGGTGTCAATGAGAGCCTGAAAGCTGTCATCCTGAGATGACCTCAAGTCAAATGTGCACCACATCGGGGAGCGCTAATTTGTGGCTCACTTGTTTCCTGAGGATAAGGCTTGGGTATCTCACCATATAAAAGGAAGCGCCGGCGCAAGGGGGTTGTTAATTTTCTCAGTGACATCAAGTGGTGAAGGAAGGACCACTCAGTTTGTCTTTCAAAGCGCTGAGACCTTCAGCGGTTCTCAACCTGTGAGTCGTGACCCCTTTGGCGGTCGAACGACCCTTTCACAGGGGTCGCCTAAGACCATCCTGCATATCAGATATTTACATTACGATTCATAACAGTAGCAACATTACAGTTATGAAGTAGCAACGAAAATAATTTTATGGTTGGGTCACAACATGAGGAACTGTATTTAAAGGGCCAGAAGGTTGAGAACCACTGTAAGACTGTCGGAGGGACAGAGATGGCAAAGGAGAACCGGAAGGTACTGGGCGAAGTTGTTTCCAGAAGCCCCTATTAGGCATCCCCAGCAATCCCTCCAGACAGGTGGCTGGACCTGGGCGCTAGAGAGAAGTATCCCCTTGACTTTCAAAGCCACGGGCCCTGCACCTGAACAGAAAGGGACTCTGGACCACTTTCACCGCTGAGCCCCAAGAACCAAATCAGATGTTCCCTTACACTTCCTACACTCAACATGTTCAAAGGAAGACAGTTCTACCAAGGAGCGTCTGATTTCTAAGGTGCTGAGAACACCGGGTTCGTCCATGCTCCCTTACTAGACAGCTGCAAACAGCATTTCCAAAGTGCATCCCGTAGGAATCAGTAGAAGTTAGGTACATAAAGGGTTCCATGGCCAAACAGGGATTTGATAAATATGGACTTGAAAAAAAGTGAACACTTCACAGTAACACGTCTTTGTGCTTATGTGCTATGCATGTAGTTCTTTACCTTCCAAACGGGGGAACTTGGTTGTGGTAGCCAGCCCCCAAAGACCCCCATTGGCCCTTGCCTCCTGCTCTTAGGTGCCCTGGAGCACAGAACTGCTGTGAAAAGAATCATCAATCGGCTGCCTCCTGCATGCCCCCTACTGGGGATGGAGCCCACAACCCGTGCATGTGCCCTTGACCGGAATCGAACCTGGGACCCTTCAGTCTGCAGGCCGACACTCTATCCACTGAGCCAAACTAGCCAGGGCTCTTCCTATTCTTTAAAATCCCTTCCTTCTACTCTTTTTATATTCACTCTGTTCTCTTGCTAACTTGAGTCGAGTGCTTTATTCATCTGTTTTCAAAATTTCTTTTTCAAAACAACATTTATGCCTACAAGGTGTGTTTCTAATAATTGCTTTTGCTTCATCCCACAAATTTTTATATGTAATAAGTTTATTATTCTGTCTTAAGTGATGCAATTTCATTGTGATCTCTTTTTAAGTTAATTCACAAATTATTAAGGGGAGCATTATGGTTTCCAAATGTGTGTGCATGTTATTTATTAATTAGTACTTTCACATTTATTTTGCTATTTTTTATAGCCAGAGAATGAATGTGGTTTGTGTTATGTATTTTTTAAATTTTATAGACCCTATTACCTGTTATGTTGTTCATTCTTCAAGATCTTTCTGAAAATAATCCATTACATCAAATTTGTTGATTTTATTTTTTACTTCTATATTCTTATATATTTTTAAAAATTATGTAACCAGTCAGTATCCCTGTAGAGATGTGCTAAAATCCCCTTATATTATTGTTCATTTGTGCATTTTTCTTATGTAATATTTGCTTTGTAAATTTCATGGCTACTTTTAGGTACATCTATTCATGAATATTATATTTTTCTTTTATTACTGTTCTTTTCTTCTTTATCTATAAAATATTTTTACCATAATTACATTTTTTATGCAATTGATATTGCTATTCTTAGAATAATTATTTGTATAATTTGTGTGGGACAAGTTTGACCATCCCTTTTGATTTAGTCTAACAGGGTGGTTTTATTTTATGTATATCTTCTGTAAGAAGACTCTGCCTAGATTTTAAAAGTTCAATTTAATCCTATAACCTCTTATTTTTATAGTGAATATTTAATTTTTGATTATTTATCAATTAAAAAAATGTTTACTCTTTTTGTTTTGATTTTCTGTTAACTTCAATTTGTCTTTGTTTCTCTGCTTCCTCCTTTCCTGCATTCTCTTGAACTAGGACAGCTTTCTATACTTTCCCCCTTTATGACTAAAAAACTATTGATTGTGTCATTTTTTGACTGCTTATCTTTAGTTTTTAACACACATATTAGACTATACATTCTTCTAAACATTCAAAAATGCTTAGTAATTTTTTGTTCTGAAAAACACTAGCAAAAAAAAAAAAAAGCCTTTAACACACTAACTGCCCATTGAATTTTCTCTTCAAGTTATTATCTATGGTTTTAGTTTTGCACTTCTTGATACCAAACAAACATTGAGAATTGTTTTTACAGTTAATGGGTACAAATCATTTGCTCACACTTCATCAATTTCCCTGCTCCTTGCCCCGTCCCCCTCCCCCCACCCCCCCCACCTCCCCCCCACACACATATACATTTCTTGTAGTCCATTCCTTTTCTCTAGGCTCCTTTTCATTCCTAGTGAAGGACATTCTTTAATGATCATTTTAGTGAGGGTCTTTGTGTGGTTTTAGCTCTGTTCATAGCATTGCATTTCTGCTCATTTCTAGTCCATGAAATAATTTATTTCATCTTTGATTCAGATCCCTTTTTAATGGTTTTCCCTTTTATGGCTTATCATTTTTTGCTATGGGTTTGCAGCCAGGGGGGTGAGTGAAAAGATTAGCTAATGGTGCCCTACCCATTTTGGCTCAGTGGATAGAGCATCGGCCTGTGGACTGAAGGGTCCCAGATTTGATTCTGGTCAAGGGCACATGCCCAGGTTGCAGACTCAATCCCCAGTAGAGGGCGTGCAGGAGGCAGCCAATCAATGATTCTCTCCCATCACTGATGTTTCTCTCTCTCTCTCTCTCTCTCTCTCCCTCTTCCTTCCTCTCTGCAATCAATAAAAATATATTAAAAAAGAAAAAAAGATTAGCTAATGGAGTCATCTTGACTAGAAAGCAGAGTTAATAGTTATTGAGTTCTTGGTCCTTGGAGGAAAGGATCAAAGCTGTACAAAGCAAGCAAGTATGGCAACTTGCCTGAAAGGGGGAAAAATTAATCATGGGCATATACAAGTTGCAAAAGGCATTTTTCTTTTCTAAGCTTTCTCACTTTTTTTCTTGGCTCCACTTATATTGCTATCAGAGTGGTAATGCTTGGTGTGCTGACCCCTGGTGGATTCAGCAAGTGCCTATTTATTACAATTTTTGGAGTTGAAATAGATCTTATTCCATGAGTCACAGACTCAAATGCCTTCAGGGGCCAGACAGGTTACATAAATGTGTCTGAATGCTGTACATGACAATAGATCATGGTGCCAACCAGGATAAAACTGGAGAATGCAGGCTCCAGCCAAGGCATATAAACCCAATGTTTTGTTTTGTTTTTAAAGTTGGTAAAACACACACAGGTACAACCTAGAGTGGGTGCTTGATTGGGCCAATCAGCTTGGCCTGACCTTTCAGACTACGTCACACACAAAAAGGTTAAGCAAGCCTCTGTCTGTCCTGAGGTCACACCCAAAGCTTGTTTTGTAAATGAATAATAAATGTTCTTCCCATGATTCACTCTTACTTTCTAAAAATGTGGTAATCATTCTATAATGGGCTACATTTGTAAATTAAAGTGACACAATTGTTGACAAAGCCCAATGCAGGGAAAATATTCTCAAGTGCATTCATGTATTATTTCTGCGTTTTAAGGTAAAACAAAACAAAACAACATTGTTCTAGATATTATTTGAAACATTATTGAGTTAAAATATTAAATGTGATACAAATTTTTATTTTTTTCTGTGCTTTTTAATGCAGTCATCTTAAAGTTTTAAATATGTAAACTCAGAAACTAATCTCAAAATGCTATACTTTTGACTAAAGAGCACAATTGAAGAGAGTAAGAGTGAATTGTGTAAGAGTAGAAGGGCAGTAGCATTCTAGACCAAATACTTTGTCCAAATTCTTTGGAAAACCCCAAGTTACATTTCTACTAAGAACATTTTAATTGTCAAAGGGCATTTAGTCTTTTTTTTTTCTGATTTAAAATTATTATCTAATTCATTTTCCAGCATCTGTCTGATGTCTCCCTTTGAAATATCAGTGGCTTCTATTATCTACCAAGTTCAATCACAAATTTCCAGTCCCCACCCTCATTCCCTCTGTTTTCGCACCATGTTTCTGTATTGTGCCATTGGAGCAAATCTGCAGCTTCTCTTCTGTGAAGGACGCCTCTTCCCCACGGCCTGGCCGTCAGTGCCCATCTGGTTTGCAGATCCTACATTTCTCCTGCCCTCTAGGGCCTTGAGGATTTATACAAAACCAAACTATAAAAAAACACACACGCTTACTTTCATTTTCGTAGGATTTCAGGAGTAAGTGGAGGCTAAATAAGAGTGTCCAATCTGATATCTTTTTTTAAAAAATATATTTTATTGATTTTTTACAGAGAGGAAGGGAGAGAGATAGAGAGTTAGAAACATCGATCAGCTGCCTCCTGCACATCTCCCACTGGGGAAGTGCCCGCAACCCAGGTACATGCCCTTGACTGGAATCGAACCTGGGACCCTTGAGTCTGCAGGCCGACGCTCTATCCACTGAGCCAAACCGGTTTCGGCAAATCTGATATCTTTAATGGTCTCTATTTATTCTTTCAGATGAACTTGAGAACCAGTTTGTTTTGCTAAAAATGTATCTGTGATTAATCACTCTTCCTACCCAAAGTCAAACTCTTGGTTTGATCCATGATTTCTATGTTCTTTTGCTTATCAATTAATTTTTTAAAAATGATCTTTTGATTTGTTTTGTGGTAATTTTTACTATGTGTTTGAATTCAATGCTTAGTCTTGTATTAATAAAATATTGAATCCTGCCGAAATCGGTTTGGCTCAGTGGATAGAGCGTCGGCCTGCGGACTGAAAGGTCCCAGGTTCGATTCCGGTCAAGGGCATGTACCTGGGTTGCGGGCACATCCCCAGTGGGAGATGTGCAGGAGGCAGCTGATCGATGTTTCTAACTTTCTATCTCTCTCCCTTCCTCTCTGTGAAAAATCAATAAAATATATTTAAAAAAAATATTGAATCCTGAATTTCCCTTAGCATATGACTGTGGCCAAATTCCATAGTTATTGATATCTAATACTCCCATTGTCATTCAATTCTAAGGAGCTTGTAATTTCAGTTTTGATTTCCTTTGGGACAGGAGTTATTTACAAGAGCAGTCTTAAGTTTCCAAAAGGGATTAAAAAATCTTTTTACTTATTAATATTTTATCTTCTTTTATTGACCAATAGTGAGAGTAAACTAAAAATTTTACTTTTTTTCATATTATGCCACTCCTATATTAAAATTTTCTACCACCTGTAAACTTCATAACTACCTTGTGAAAACAACATAACCATAAAGCTTCTGTTTTCTCTTTTACCTTTCCAAAGTGTCCAAGGTGTTCATCTGCTATCAAGAGATGTTGGAAAATGAGAATTAAAATTCACTTATAGAAAAAGAAATGATGAACGAAGAGTTTTCAGCTTCTGACATTTAAATGGCATTTTGCAGGAAGACAATAGGCAAATATGTTTGAAAGTCAGTTGAAAACAAATGTCTAAATTCCTTCACTTCTACTTAATATAACAAATGCTAGGCAAAAAAAAAAAAAAAAAAAAAAAGCAGTAATGCTCCCAAAGTTCATAAAAAATAATGTCTGTCATAGGGTTTAGCCAAGAAGGTGGAATCAAGAATGGGGAAGATATTAACCCGTGGGAGTTGGAGGAGTTTGTCCATTCTGGTCCTGGGGGATGGTTGGAAGGACAAGATGAAGAGGCCAGGGGAAACTAAGAGGGTAGGACAGTGATGGCAAACATATGACACGCGTGTCAGAGGTGACATGTGAACTCATTTTTTTGGTTGATTTTTGTTAAATGGTATTTAAATATATAACATAAATATCAAAAATATAAATCTTTGTTTTACTATGGTTGCAAATATCAAAAAATTTCTATATGTGACACGGCACCAGAGTTAAGTTAGGGTTTTTGAAAATGCTGACACGCCGAGCTCAAAAGTTTCACCATCACTGGGGTAGGAGGAAGTCACCGTGTGTCCATTTCTCTGGGAGCCTTGGCTTGGTGAGGGAAACTTGTGCTGCTGCTGAGGCCTCTATTCCCATTGGGACTGTGGGAGGAGCCTGAGGTGCAGGTGTAACGAGGGAAGGCAGTGTAGGTGTGCAGCGGGTGGATGTCAGTCTGAGGCCCAATCTATCTTGTTCAAATGCAGAGGGTGGAGGATGCTCAGCTGACAGGCAGGGATGGGCAAAGGCTCTCGGTGGATTGTGGAGCTAAAGCTGGGATGGAGTTTTAGCTCCACAATTCACCTATATGTTGGTGAGGGTCTCAGCCTTAGTGAAAATCAAAGGGAGGAGGATGAGACAAGAGGGAGGGGCAGCTAGGCTCAGACAAAGCCTGGAAAGAATCAACTATGAAGTCATCACCTCCAGAGGCCAGAGGCAGACACTGGCAAGATGCCCACAATAGGTTGAGACCCACCACCTCTCAGCGGATTCAAGTGACATCCAAGGATCAACTTGAAATCAGGCCCCACCCTGAGTTCCAGATATCATGTTAGAAAGGAACAAGGGGATTAGGAACCACAAGACTGAGTTAGCCCCCCCATAAACTGAGCCTAGAGATTGTATAAGTAATTGTTTTAAACCAAATTGAAGTCTTAAATTGAACCAAAATTTAAGTTTTCCCACCACTCAAGAAGTGGGTTGTAAAAGAGTTGAGAATTGTTTTAAAAGCAGAGCCTCTCACCTGGGAGTCTTATTTAAAGACTAGAGGCCCGGTGCACAAAATTCATGCAGGGCAGGGGGTCTCTCAGCCCAGCCTGCACCCTCTCCAAACTGGGACCCCTAGGGGGATATCTGACTGCCTGTTTAGGCCTGATCCCTGCATGATTGGGCCTAAACCGCAGTCAGACATCTCTCTCATAATCCGGGACTGCTGGCTCCTAACTGCTTGCCTGCCTGCCTGCCTGATCGCCCCTAGCCACCTCTGCCTGCTGACCTGATTGCCCCTAACCGCCTCTGCCTTGGGCCCCTGCCACTGTGGCTTTGTCCCGAAGGATGTCCGAAAGATGTCCAGAAGATGCCTGGTCTAATTAGCATATTACTCTTTTATTAGTAGATTCCTACAATGTTGATGGGAATGGGAATTGGTGCAGCCATGGTGGAAAGCAAAAAATTAAAAAAGGAACTGCCTTATGACCCAGTGATTCCACTTCTGGGAATATATCTGAAGAAATCCAAAACACTAATTGGAAAGAATATATGCACCCCTATGTTCATTGCAGCATTATTTACAATAGCCAAGATTTGGAAGCTGCCCAAGTGCCCAACAGTAGATGAATGGATAAAAAAAGCTGTGGCACATTTACATAATGGAATACTACTCAGCAGTAAAGGAAAAAAAAAAAAAAAAAAGGAAAGCTTACCTTTTGTGACTAATGAGTATTATGCTAAGTGAAATAAGCCAGTAAAGAAAAACAAATACCATATGATCTCACTTATATGTGGAATCTAATGAACAAAATAAACCAACAAAATAGAAACAGGCACACAGATACAGAGAACAGACTGACAGCTGTCAGAGGGGGAAGGGGGCTGGGAGGCTTGGTAAAAGGGATTAAGAAACAAAAACAAAAAACTCTGACATATACAACAGTATGGTGATTACCAGATGGAAATGGGGGTACGGGGGGTAGAAGAGGGTAAAGAGGGGATAAATTGTGATGGAAGGAGACGTCTTGGGTGGTGCACACACAATACAGTGTACAAATGATGTATTACAGAATTGTACAACAAACTTTCCCAAAGCTAGGCCCTTCATTCCTCCCTTCCTTCTAGTGGTTGTGCCCTGCAGTTACTTTGTTTCCATCTCTAGCAGAGAAGAAAGGAGGCTGTTAGCGGCAAGCTCCCCGAGGGGAGGCATCGCTCTGCTGGACTGGGAGGCTCAGAAGGAACTTGAACAACTGCCTTGCATCCAGCCGGTCTCAGAGACATATTGGGTGACATATCCACTAACCTCTTTTCTAAAAGGTACCAATATGTGTAAACACAACTGCAGAAAAATGACATCACAAATTATGAAAAATATGTCATAAAAATATTTGGCTGTTTAAAATAAAATGTAACATTTTTGTATACCATATGTAGACATTGTTATGTTTATGCATTTCTAGTATTTTTTACCAAAGGAGTTACTTACATATCTGATAACACACATAACCATGGGAAATTAATTTGTAAATACAACTTTGTCTCAGTCAACACATTTCCTAGAGCTCCATCTATGTAGGCTTGCATGTATGTGTACATTTTTGCCCATCAGAATTTTACTGATATCTAATAAAACACTATCTCTTAGTGAATGTAGTGAAATAAAACAGGTTTAAACTTATTTTATTACTGTGATGTACCACTTAAACTATATATGTAATATATTGCAATATTGGAGAAATTACCAATCTATCCACTTTTAAGAACTAATGTCACTCATCATGCTTATGCAAATTTGCACAAACACACGTATACACATAATTATATGTGCAAAATGTACACACAAGTGATTTCAACATTGTGATTTATGGAACCTTTAATAACTCACTTTTTGGTCATAGTGGTTGCAAAAAATTAAGCAGGAAAAAATGGAACATTTAAGCAAGGACTGCAGGAAGTTCATAACAAATTAAGCATCATATTTCAATAAGTTACATTACACTAATTCAAAGGAGAGGAAAGAACAGTATGAACTGGTTTAGTGTATAAATCAGTTTTTAGACAGTAAGTTCAGTTGGTGAGCATGATGTGATAAGGCTAATCAATAGCTCAGGGCTATTAGCTATACAGAAGGGTGGGCCCTACATTGTCTCATAAATGAATGCTGCAATTAATAAGATGGAATGAAGTTTGATTGGAGAACTTGCTGACAGATATCATGCTAAGCGCTGGTACAATGAGAGCATGCTGTCTGCTGCTCCTTTGGTAAATCCAAGCTCCAAATCTTCTGGAGGCTATAGAGGGAAACGTCTCCCTCAGCAGTCAGGGCCTTTGTCACTCAGACTTACCACTGGATTCATAGCTGCGCCTGTGGAGAAGCAAAAGTTATAAAGAAAAGTAAACATTAATGGGCTATGCATCCACACTTGGGTTGAAGCAGCAGTCACTGTGGCCAGGATTGCAAGAAGAGCAGTAATTACCGAGAAATCTCCAAAGTGCACCTCTTTGAGCTAACCTTCACCCTGCTTCACCAACCTTGAGAATTAGTTCTGTTGAGGAGCTAAGGGTTTCCTTGTACACTTAGATCTTAATCTATGCACCAATTTGGAGGAACTATTTTTATGACTCAATTTCATTTTCAAGAGAAAAAAATTAAAAACATGTATTTTGCTTAATTACTGGTAGAAGAGAATACAGGTGTTTCTATGAAAGCCTATCATTGAATAATAAGTCAGGTTTGAGTATTAGGGAGTTGTATCATGGTCTTAAGCGAATCTTTTGTCAGATTAAGTGATCATGACACCGAAGACTGAACTCCACTGGAAACACTTCACTCCTGTTGGGTTACACTAATAGTCCACACTACAATTACTGTTGTTTATTACCTGGCAGAGTTGGCAGCACAGACTAACTTTTGTCACCCAAATCTCACTAAATATAGCTTCACAACCAAAGGTTCTAAAGGGGGAAAAATAGTCCCACGCTGTTCAGACACTCATCTTCCTTAGAATCACTTTTAGTTGTTAGTTAAATTCATACAAACCAGACAGGGGTCCGTGAGCTGTGAACAGTTGGTTTCTAAATTCTATTTTTCCCAGTGGAAGTGCCTAATGAAAATGGTAAGACCACAGGCTGCCGCCCTTTGACTCGGAGGACACTATTACGGATTCTCCCCCAATTTAGGATGACCAACAATTGGTTGGTTGTGATTTATCACTGTGATCTGTGACCATGAGTAGCATGAAGTTAATGCCCCACTTTTAATTAAATCTCGACTTGACTAAATGTTGACTTAACCAGCTGAGGCATAGTAAGTGCATGTAAGATGTTAAAGATCTCATAATTTCCATCACATAAGATGAATGTTCTCATCTAATTAGTAAAATTGGGAGTTTATATGCTTTATTATAACTTACTAGAGGCCCAGTGCATGACATTCATGCACTGGGGGTGGGGAGGTCCCTCATCCTGGCCTGCGCTGTCTCGCAGTCTGGGACCCCTGTAGGGATGTCCACCTGCCAGCTTAGGCCCGCTCTCCGGGTGATCGGGCCTAAGCTAGCAGTCAGACATCCCTCTGGCAGCCTGGGAGCCCTAAGCCACAGTCGGACATCCTTAGCACTGCTGCAGAGGCTCCCGCCACTGCTGCTGCGCACTCGCAGCCGTCAGCCTGGCTTATGGCTGAACAGAGCCCCCCCTGTGGGAGTGCACTGACCATCAGGGGGCAGCTCCTGCATGGAGCGTCTGCCCCCTGGTGGTCAGTGTGTGTTGTAGTGACCAGTCATTCCCAGTTGTTCCACTGTTAGGGTCAATTTGCATATTACCCTTTTATTATATAGGAGGATAATCTAAAGCAACAGTTCCCAAATGCAACTACACAAAGATCGCCTCAGACCTACAAAATCAAATCTACAAGAGGCATCAGGTTTGTTTTGAAGCCTCCCTAGGAAATTCTGGTTTTAAACCAAAGCACTTGCCACTCTTCTTTTGGAATAGTCTAGTCTGTAGCACATTCTTGTACGACCTTCATAATTACAACCCGCTTCTTTGAGAATGGATTGCATTATTTTTAATCAGTTCAAGTCAGTTCGGTGAATATGAATGCCTTATTGGAAATCTGGATAGTACTAATTTTGGTCAAAAAATAGTTAAGAATGCTTTCCTTAGTATTGCAAAATTGCTTTGCAGGCAAACTTTAGATTGAAAGGGTACTCCCTTCTTTCCTCCTCTTCCATTCAGATGTAGACGTTGCATAGGTTTTGGGCAGAATCTTTCTACATTATACTTATACATACTGGTTGCCTATTGCTAAGGCTGCACTGGAACAGAACACAGATTTTGTCCTCACCCACCTGATGCCATGTCCCTTGTGGTATGTTTTCTGTCTCTTCCGACTTACAATTCTAATCCATTAAAAAAATCATTCTAGTGGATACCTTTTAATACAGAGAACAGCATCATATAGGAAATGTGTTAAAATTCATTCTACAGATATTGATATCTAACATTAGTTCTATAAACAAAATTCATTCCTATATACTGTATACACCAATATGCACAGACAATATCACAAAAAAATTTTCTTTTGGTTAGGATCTATACAAGTTCCACAATATCAAATCCCCCAGGGAATATTTTCTAATTGATCAAAACAAGCTTTCACCAAAATACTCACCAAGAAAATTTACTTTCAGATCCAAATTCAATTGATAGTTCTGATCAGAGTCTGCCAAAACTGGGGACACATTAACACTCATTAAAAGCACAATTTTCAAAATCAGACAAAATTGGGCCCAACTTCCTGGACCCCAGTAACTATGAGAGGCATCTTGAATGAGTTTTTCTATCACTAAGTCTGAATATTTTCTTTCATAGGATGTTGTGACTCAAACAGCTTTAAAATCAGCATTTAATATCATCTGGAAGAAGCCAGCGGTTGCTTTACATTTTCAACTTTTTAGCTAGTTGAAAACCAAACATGAAATAATTTCCATTTATAAAAATATAATCCTTATACAATCAAATATTAGTCATACTCCCAAAAATGCAGTACAGATTTTATCAAGTTTGATTCTTTTAGGACTTTCTTTCAAGACATTTAGTGATCATTAGGCACATTCATCTGAGATTTACTGAGCGCCTACACCCACCACATGCCAGACATTGTGCTGAGGAATGTAAGTATTGCAACTGCAGAAAGAATTTTGAGAGTTAGCAATTATAATTATCCCCACATTGCAAGAATTCTTACATACAATTTTAGGTATTACTTGGACTGTACTTTCTCATCCGAGTATTGAAATTCGATAGTTTCATTAAGTTACTGGGGGAACAGATCAGCAGTGCTTTACCATGAGAAGAGTTCATACTGAGAAGGCCTATCAGCATCTTAGGGGTTTGGGAATGGAACGTGTCTGTTTACAATGCAGCACAGGTGATTCTAATGCATCCTTCCCCATCCCCTTTTAAAATTCATTGACATAAAAGAATCCTTGCAATGACAACCACATTTTATTTGTGAGGCTGTTCCCTAACTGCAATGAATTTTCAATCTTTAAATAATATAACTATATAACAATTCAAAGTAAACACTGTCCTGGATTTGAGGATATCAGAGAATTACAATTAAACAAGTGAACAAAGATTACATCATTTTGCAGTTGGAAAACTACATATCCACCCTCCTTAAAATTCTTCAAGTATAAGTCACCAAAATTTATTCACATCAACAGGATTAAATAAATGGTTAGGATGCATTAGTCTCTGAAATTAAGACATTAAAAAAAAACTGAGAAAAAGAACATGAATGACTTCTTGCTGAAAAGAAAGCAACATCAAAATGCATTATTATGAGCTTACATAATACTCAGGACCTAAAACACACAGGCATGTTAGGCGATCCAATTTTGTTTTTCAATGCAGCATCATTCTCCGATCATTCAACTAAACTGCAACTGACTGAAATGCAACTGAGTACAAATAGTTGCATTCTCCACCATTCAACTCAACTGCAATTCAGAAATGTGTTGCAATATAAAACATTTAGAATCATAAATATCAAACCTGTGCCTCCCAATGGACATGTCTCTAAATTCTAGATTTCACTGGTATGTCCACACTTGAGATACTGACATAAATTTAACTTTACAACTTTTAATACTTTAAAACTAGTGCTTAAATTTTTCTTTTAATGTCTCATTTCAATTTCAAATGAAGTTTTTACAAGCTTCGTATTTATTAAGCTGGCAATGAGTTATTCTAATAATCCCCAAGGTGTTACATATCACTTGATTGGGAATTGAGAGCAATATTCCGAAACCTTAAATACTAGTATCTTCCTATAGATTTCTGTTACAGAAATTCCAATTATGTAAAGAATCAGAAGCGAAATCCTTCAGCTTTCTATGTTACACCTGACCTACTATCGCTCAAGTATGGTGAAAGTATCCTGAGAATAATGTTCATGATAGTTTTCATTTGTATCTTAATTGCATCATGGTAAAGTGGGAAATGTAGAGACTAAGAGCATAAGGTTTATAATTCTAGAATACAAATGAAGGCAAAATTAAATGCAGTTAAGAGCTTATCTGCAAGTCTACAAGGAAAATTATAACCCAAGACGCATGGGGAAAAAGATTTATGTGGAGTTTTTAATCCATATTAGAATTCAGTTGTAACTTGACCATAAATTTAAACAGAAACCATCTTCTGAGACATACATTCTAATAAATGTACCAACAGTACTGGTAGTCAATGAAGGGTCGATTATTTTAAATTATTAATAACATTTCATTTTTCTATCCAATAGAATCTATAGTGGTTTGCCCCAATTACATATCTGAAACAATGTCTTACTAAAACAAAATGAGACAAAATTAAATGGAAGATAAAAATACTCTGAAGTTATTAAAAATAAAGCAAACTATAATTCTTGGCAGATCCATCAGGTAAAAAACATTGGTGGAAGTTGGAAGCACAGGATAACCGACACGAATCTTCAGCACAAAGCACATCTTTAAAAACATGAAACGATGACTCTTTGGAGGACAATAGCTAAATATCCAAGAATCATCAGGTTTGAAAAATATTGCTTAATCACTTTCCAAAACACAGTTAGCTGCAAGAACTGAAGATCTTGTTAAAAATATCAAGGTAATTATATTTATTGCATCTTTAGAATGCATTTCGAAACAGAAAATTAACATGCACCTCAGCTTCACCAAAATATATATATTTAAGAGGGGGGAACCTATGATATTTTATAAACAAAGTGTAGACTATATGTGCTTTTCAGAGGGGCTG
Source organism: Myotis daubentonii (assembly GCF_963259705.1). NCBI lineage: Eukaryota > Metazoa > Chordata > Mammalia > Chiroptera > Vespertilionidae > Myotis > Myotis daubentonii. The sequence goes on from NC_081846.1 coordinate 26,533,135, forward strand.
AATTAAATACAACCAGCTGCCAATGTTGTGCTCTAACATACTTGAATTAGTGGGTATGTGTATGCTAAATTCATTTATTTTTGTCAACAATAAATGAAATAAAAACACTGCCCTATACAATCCACTATCAGCAGTGAGTACAACAGCAAAAAATTGTACAATAATTTATACATACTAAAATATTCTTTTTCTCTAGAGATAATGCAGAACAAAACCTAATCATTATAAGACTTAATTTGGGAAATCTCAAATTACAATAGGGAAAAACCAAATCAAGATGTGTATTGAGCCCAAAACAAAGGTTCCTGGTCATAAGGCTATAAGATTATAAGTGCAAGTGGTAGTAGAATAAAGCATGCTCAAATTGTATGCTTGGGTCGTTGAATATTTATCAAACCTTTAAATTAAACAAGACTAGCTAAAGAATTGCCTTAAGCATAGCAAGATAATTGGGAATCGTGTCATTTCCTTTACCATTTTTGTTACCCAACTTATACAATGCCAAAGTGCTAAGCAACACTACAAAAACACATTTACATCAACACTGAAAGACCTGGGGAAATGAAATCCAACAATTTTATTTTAATGAGCTTGTATTTTCTAAATTTTGTTTTATTTTTTCCTGTTTTCATACAGTATTGAAAACAAAACGCGGCACATTCACATTTTCCCGAGGAACTGTAAAGATGATCTCTACAGGGATAAACGTTGTAAAGCCTGAAGCTCAATCAATTGATGTTGAAAACTCTCAAAGGAGTAAAGGCTTGATCTGAATGGTCTAGAACATGTACTGTAATTTAATAGAAGAGATGGTCGTCTTAATATTTAATGATTTAAAAGAACTTCCCAGTCCATGCGAAGAGTACAGTCCAAGAATAAATCAAATTTTTGAACGCATTTTATGCTACATATGTGTATACTTTGCGATCCTCAGGTGTTCGTGCCAAGTATTCTCTCTCAATAAGTCCTTCAATACGCTTCTTAATAACAACTGGACTTGGTAAGAATCGAGCCTTCAACTGCTGAGTTACCTAAAACGAAAGGTAAAACAACGATTTCTCACCAGAAAATTTAAAAAGCGTAACATTTCCATATTAACACAAAAATTCTTAATTTTGAATAAAACTGATGTGTCACTTTAAGACTCAGATCAAACTTTAGTAATCTGATTACCTCCTCACATCAGAATGTGAATACTACAGTAGGTTAGAATTAATGGAATATATTAGTATGATGTATATTAATACTTAACCATGTTTACTTCTGGGATATCCTCCCAATTCACAGAATTTGGGTAGCATGTGTGTAAGCGCACAAACTCTAGACCCAAACCGCCTGGATGCAAATCCCAGCTCTCTGACTTACTAGCTCTGGGACATAACCTTATGACGTTGCTGTGTATATTAAATGTTAACAGAGGTGATGCTTTAGAATAATGCCAAGAGCTACTGTTGCCATTATTTTCTCCAACTGATGTGAGGATTCTAAGTATTGTGACACCAGTTAAAATAAAACAGTAACTATAGCAGCAGCCAAAGTCTTGACTGTGCACTATGTATCAGGCATTTTGTATACATTCTAATGTAATGCTCTTAGCCCTATAAAGTAGGTTGTCTAATTTTTTCAAGTGAAGAAAATAGCCACAGAGAAAAAGTGACATCAACAAGTAGTAAACTGAGCCAGTAGTTAAAGAGAACCCACACCGCTCTGCTTCAAGTCCATCTTTCCCCAGGAATCCACTGGCCTCTCTTGCAGAGCATTCATCCATAAGCCAACTTTTTTTTTTTTTTACTCCTGCTGGATCAGCTCATTTCCCAAGGCCACAGCGAATTGATAATCCTTTGAAGTCTGAAACTTCAGCATCTCACTCTCCACCTAAAATCTACCATCTTTCTAGTATTTTTATTCCAGTATCAACAAACTTGTTCTCAACCCACCTGAGATCTCTAATCCTCTGACCCTTTCTTCTAAGCAATCAGACAATCTACTTTAATAACTTCTTTTGAACTTACCTCATTCCTGATGGGGGTTTAGATTGCACATAAGATCATTTCAACACTCAACAGTATCCTCAACTCTCTGATTCCTTTGGTTCTAGTCTATAAACACCATTTCAACATTTACTACATCATGCAAAATCTACTTCTTAGCTCCCTGCTGAGTACAATTGTAATTCATAATATCTTGTGTAGAGACCAGGAGGCAGCAAACTGCAGCCTGCAGGCCTAATACAGCCAACTGCCTATTTTGTTAATTCTTACTAGAACACACTCACTTGTTATCTGTGGCCATTTTCATGCTACAACTGATTATTAAACACACACACACACACACACACAGTCTGCCAATCTCTGAAACAGACTGATAACACTAATTTATAGTATTCAAGTTCAGCAAGTTTCTAAGGACAATAACCTCACATCCTGTTTTATGTAGGGAAAAAAGACCATTTTAGTTTGAAATTCCTCAAACTCCCACCTTACACATATATGTTTAGCCATACTTGAGTCCTTTCTTTACTAACACACCCCTGCACCCTGTATGCTGAGGAAGAGGAATAGTCAACATTCCTCTTAACACAACCACCACCCACCTGTGCTCTGCACAATCCTCTCCCCTTTCCTTTGACCTTGGTTCCCCAATTATCCCCTCGTTTCATTTTTTTCCCTTTTGTTTTTAAGCATTCCTTTTGAAAATTTTTATCCTTATATAAATATGCTCAGTATCTTCCCATCTAGAAAAATGAAACCCAGAAACCCTCAACACTCAACCTTTAACATTGCTCTCTGCCCTTTCCCATGAGCCAACATCTCAAAGGCCAAGCCACTCTCTTATGGTTGCACCTTCATTTTACTTCTCAAGGCACTGCCATCAAATACCCACTCTTAGCAGTCCAATGGAAATGCCTGGGAAAACTAACCAGTCACCTAAGTGCCAATATGCTGTATTTGATTTGATTTTTCCACTTTTGAAATTTGTAACATGTGAACATTCAATAAACGGTAACTGATTAATTTTAGAAATAAAGGTAGTTTGTTTTATACAAAAGTATTGAATAGTAGTGAAATTTTTTTGTTTTCATGTGACAACATTCTATGATTTTCATAACAAATATTAGTTCTTGAAGTGTGCACATATTTCAATGTATGGCTGTGATTAAATATCAAATGTGCCATGCTTTTAATAGTATTACCTGATTATAGTTTCCTAACTTAAAAATTCTATTTTAAATCAGTTGAATATAGTACTTTCCTAAATTTCAACTGTTCATGTTGTTTTGCTGTTCTACACTAATCCAGCATCAGTGTCCTCACCTCTGCTACTAACACATTGTGCTGCATCTTCTTTCTAGACTTCATTATCCGCACTATAGCAGCTTCTATCTCATGTTTCCTGTCGTCATCTACTTTCTGCCGTGTTTCTTTCCTTTCTGGGTCAGATTCACCTTGTTTGGCAGCAACTAAAAGAGAAATAAAGACATTTATGTAATTATTGTGTAATTTCAAATGTAATGAAAAAATGTGGTTTATAAACAAACAATATAAATTAGTAACATTCCCTGAGAAAAACTACAGCGAAACCTTGTTTCTAGAACTTAATTCGTTCCAAGAAGGCTGTGCAAGAAGTGATTTGTTAGAAAACCGAATCATTTTTTCCCATTAGAAATGTAAATTGATTCATTCCAGACCCCCAGATGATTCCATTTAAACCTTTCATACAGTACATGTCTAACGTACTGTTTAATTTATAAACACTTTTCTTAAATTTATTGAACCACTCCCCACTAGCCTTAAACCAATTTTTCATATATCACTGCCTCGAAATTTCAATCACCAGCTGCTTTTTGTCCAATCAACAGCAGTTTTTCTACCTATTCAATTGCCTGTGACTGTTGTTTTATGAGCACTTTCATACCCTTAGTACATTAACACTCTTCATGGCCTATTTATATTTTAAAATTGTGGTAATCATCCATGTGGATTTTGCCAGCAACAAAAGCATTTTTTCTTTTGTTTGTTGTCTGAGAGCAGCTTTTAGTCATGCTGAGGTATCAGCATAAAAGGGATGTCAGGGTGAAAAGTGAAGTGTTGGTTGACAACCAAGACATTTTTTCTGAGAACTTGGTCCAGAACCGAATTGTTTGAGAAGGGAGAAATTGGAGAATCAAGGTTTGACTGAAATTTCAACCTGACTATACACATATACTCATCATTTCTAGTAAACATCCCAAAAGTGCCCAATTCAGTGATTAATAAATACTTAAATAACAAGTAGTGATATAAAAATCCTACAATCCTAAATTATTTGTTTTAAATATTAGGAATTTATTTTTATAGAGATAAGAAAACCAACTTTATTTTTATAGAATATGATTCCTTTCCTGAAGGAAAAATGATAGGTGGTTATCTTTAGCAGTTAACTTATCAGTCATTTTCATTGTTTGTAACTTCCACAGGTCAACTAGTACCACTTCAGCTCCAAGCTAACCCTCACTAAAAGTATCTCAGGTAAGAGAATACCTGATGGCTTAGCAACTCAAACTATGGCTGTAATCTCTAATGCTTAAAGAGGAGGAAAGAATGCCAACTAAAGAAACTCTTTAACAATTATTTACACTTCTCACCAATTATCTAACAATTTGTCACGTATCTTATTAAATTTTTTCTTTCACAATCTCATTGTCACTAGGCATACTATATTCCAATCTTCAGGAGAAATCTTACTCTGTTATTCTCTACAGCAGGGGTCCTCAAACTTTTTAAACAGGGGGCCAGTTCAGAGAAAGAAAAATAACTAAATTTTGAGTTACTGGTGTTCAATAGGATATAGATGTGAAGTTTGTGGTGGTAGAAATTGGAAAATTACAAAGAATCATAAAGGATACTGCTGACTTAGGCAGGGGCACTCGCATGAGACAGCAGACACACAATTTAGATCATTCTGGTATAACCATCACATATATTTCTAAGTTTCTACCTGTTTCTAACCAGAATCCCTTGGCTGAGAATTCTGCTTTCAGTGTCTTTCCAAGTTAAAGATCATCAGTCTTAATGAAAAAGAATTAAATTAGATTAATGCTTTTCCTCAAAAAAGTCCATGTCACTTAAAAAAACATAGGGACTGCTTTCAATACAATTAAATTCAATTGAGACATATAATTTTCTTGGGTGTGATATAGGATTACAATTATGGGGGAACTATCTTAAGGATGTATATGTATGCTGAAGTATTTGGAGGGAAGTGATATGTTTGCAAATTCATTTAAAAACTAGCAAAAACATACCTATATGGAGGGAGAAGGGAAGGGCGCCTGAGCAAATGTGGCAAAATTTTTAATGATTTGGAAATATATGTGATGGCCATACCCATGTCCATGATTGTGCTTTTCATCTTCTCTGTAGATGTGGGAGTATTTAAAATAACTAGTTGGCGGGAAAAAGAAATATTATTTTAAACAATCCATTTGGTTCATCTGGATTTGGTCACCGTAATAGGTGTACTCCAAAATACATGTGAAGGTTGTGATGAAACACACTGAATTATGATTTTTTTTTTAAAGACGATGTTGACGTGGCCACCCATCTTCTTCTTTTTTAAAAAATATATTTTATTGATTTTTTACAGAGAGGAAGGGAGAGGGATAGAGAGTCAGAAACATCGATGAGAGAGAAACATCAACCAGCTGCCTCCTGCACACCCTCCACTGGGGATGTGCCTGCAACCAAGGTACACGCCCTTGACCGGAATCGAACCTGGGACCTTTCAGTCCACAGGCCGACGCTCTATCCACTGAGCCAAACCGGTTACGGCTGAATTATGATTTTTAGAAAACATGAGGGCAGGCACTCACTCCTAGAGCCTAGCACAGTACTCTGTACTTAAGAGCACAACAGAGGTGTTTGCTTATGTAAGTGGGTACCTGTGTATGCAGATGTATGGAAGGGGAACAGAGGAAGAAGGTTGAGCAGTGGTTATGGAAAGACTCTTAACTACAGAAACTGCTGTAAATTACAAAGAACCTAGTTCTTTTCAAAGGTTGCATTAGGTAATACTTTTAACTCCTTTGCTTGAACTTCTATTACCTACCACAGTAAAGAGCAGCAAAAATAGGTATGGTTACAGTGTCCAAATATTTTATTTTATCCTAAGTACTTTCTCCAAAGGGCAAATGGGTATTTGACAACTTAAGAAAACCTATGGTCACAGTATTTATAACCAAAGAGAAAATTTTAACATACACAAAATACCAGTAAGAACTTTAAGAAATCACCTAGTCAAATTTTTCATCATATATGAATATGTGTGTGTGTGTGTGTGTGTGTGTGTGTGTGTATAAGAAAGCCTAAGCAACCAATTACTATGACGATGCACTGACCATCAGGGGGCAGACGCTCAATGTAGGAGCTGCCCCCTGGTGGTCAGTGCACTCCCACATCCAACCTCCCGCGGCTGGGCTGGCTGGCCCTGATTGGCCCAACTACCAGCCAGACAGAGGGACCCCACCAATGCACGAATTCGTGCACCAGGCCTCTAGTATATAAATAACTACATTCCCATTTTAATCAGATCTAAAACACTGCACACACAAACACCACCCAAAATTAAAAATCCATGAAGAGAAGACTTTTTAAAATAACAATGCTATCTGACAACGTAATTGCTGGGCATGATAAAACCTGTGATTGCAAAGATAGTTATTATTTAGGGTAAAGCAGTGTGAGGCTAAGTAATTCAGATCTACTATATATCACCATACATTTTCTTCCAAATCTAGGATACAAATAAGTCCTGAAACCTGAAATCCATTATCTGTCCAAAATTATAAATTCACATGTTTTGCACTTTGAAGAAAAAAGACATTTTATTACAGGACTCACTGGCAGAGTTGTTTTATTTTTAATCTACAATTGTGTCCCAATGATAGGGGATCAATTTTGGTGAAGAAGATACAATGATATGGTTTTCAACTATGGGACAAAGTAGTCAAGACTCTGACAAAGACCCACCACCCTGCTTCACCAAGCATAGGGATCCTATCAGGGTCAAAAAGGAAAACAAAAGTGTGTATATAAAGTTCTTGAATCAACATATTCTGGAAATCAATGTATATTTAGCATTAAAATAATTTTTAAAAGACTATATTTTATTAACATATAATGTAAACACAATTTTTTAAAGTAAAAGAACTATTTAAAAATTTTCTCTTATTTTAAAAATAGTTTTACCACAAGATATATTTGTTGTAATAAATTAATACTGGAACACTTCCTGATACTAGTTTTAAGACCAAGTAGAAAACTACATTAAAGTTTAAATATCAACAAAGGTGGAGTGCCTTTTTTTCCTTTAAATGCATTGAAAACACACATTTTACATTATGTTAAATATACAAGAAATAGAATGTTCTTAAAAATAAAGCTGTACTAAAAAGTGCTCACAACAGCCACTTCTATGTTTTTAAGTTAGAATGAGAATATGAATTTTAAGGGTTTCAAACTTAAAAATATTCATCAAAATATAAACAGCTTCATCTAAAGATCAAATTTCAGATAGGTAACTCAATTTTGAGAAATCTGTAAGTCAGTTTTAAAAACAGACTTCCACTGAATATTATTTACCCACTTAAAAAGAATAACTTTATAAGTAGTAATATGTTCATAAAAATTGTAATTCCTCAGGGATATTGGCCTATAATTCCCTTTCTTTGTAGTGTCTTTATCTGGTTTTGGGATTAGGGTAAAGCTGGCTTCATAGAAAGAACTAGGAAGTGTGCCTTCCTTTTGAATTTTTTGGAATAGCCTGAGGACAGGTTTTAGTTCTCTGAATGTTTGGCTCAACTCCCCTGTGAAGCCATCTGGCCCCAGGCTTTTGTTTGCTGGAAGTTTTTTGATGACTGCTTCAATTTCCTCCTTAGTTATCGGCCTGTTGAGATTTTTTGATTCTTCTTGATTGAGTTTTGGAATGTCGTATTTTTCTAGGAACATGTCCATTTCCTCTAGGTTGTCAAGTTTGTTGGAATAGAGTTGTTCATAGTACTTTTTTGCAATCCTTTGTATTTCTGTAGGGTCTGTTGTTATTTCGCCTCTCTCATTTCTGATTTTGTTTATTTGGGTACTCTCTCTTTGCTTCTTGGTGAGCCTGGCTAGAGGTTCATCAATCTTGTTTATCATTTCAAAGAACCAGCTCTTGGTTTCCGTGATCTTTGGTATTGTTATTTTGGTCTCTGTCATTTATTTCTGCTCTGATCTTTATTATCTCTTTCCTTCTGTTCACTCTGGGCTTTTCTTGTTGCTCTCTTTCTAATTCTTTAAGCTGCAGAGCTAGATCATTTATTACCATTTTTTTTTTCTTGTTTTCTGAGGTAGGCCTGTAACTCTTAGGACTGCTTTCACTGTGTCCCATAGGTTTTGGATTGTTGTGTTGTCATCTGTTTCCAGGATGTTTTTAATTTCTTCTTTGAGCTCTTTGGTAACCCAATCATTGTTAAGCCTAGCAAATCGGATCCAGCATTACATTAGAAAGATCATACACCATGACCAAGTGGGATATATCCCAGGTATGCAAGGCTGGTACAATATCCGCAAATCAATAAATGTAATACATCACATAAACAAATTGTTAGACAAAAGTCACATAATCATATCAATTGATGCAGAAAAGGCATTTGACAAAATCCAACACCCTTTCCTGATAAAAACGCTCAGCGAAGTGGGAAGAGAGGGATCAAACCTCCACATAATAAAAGCCTTATATGACAAACCTACAGCAAACATCATCCTCAATGGGCAAAAGCTAAAACCATTTTCCCTAAGAACAAGAATGAGACAGGGATGCCCACTTTCACCACTCGTGTTTTACATAGTACTGGAAGTGCTAGCCATAGTGATCAGAAAAGAAGAAGAAATAAAAGGCATTCAAATTGGAAAAGAAGTAGTAAAATTGTCATTATTCGCAGATAACATGATATTGTACTTAGAAAACCCTAAAGACTCCATCATAAAACACTAGACGTAATAAATAAATGATTTCCAGCAATGTAGCAGAATACAAAATTAATACCCAGAAATCCATGGCTTTTTTATACACCGATAATGAACTCACAGAAAGAGAAATTAAAAAAACAATCCCATTTACCACTGCAAAACAAAAATTAAGGTATGTAGGAATAAATTTAACCAAGGAGGTAAAGAACCTGTACTCAGAAAATTACAGAATGCTGAAAAAAGAGATAGAGAAAGATAAACAAATGGAAGAATATTCCATGTTCATGGATTGGTAGAATCAACATCATTAAAATGTCCATCCTACCCAAAGCAATCTATAGATTCAATGCAATCCCTGTTAAAATACCAACGGCATACTTCAAAGATCTAGAACAAACTCTCCAAAAATTTATCTGGAACAAAAAAAGACCCCAAATAACTGCAACAATCTTGAGAAAGAACAACAAAGTTGGAGGGATCACTATACCAGATACCAAGCTATATTACAAAGCCACTATTCTCAAAACTGCCTGGTACTAGCACAAGAACAGACATATAGACCAATGGAACATAATAGAGAACCCAGAGATCGACCCAAGCCATTATGCTCAATTAATATTTGACAAAGGAGGCAACAGCATACAATGGAGATAAGACAGTCTCTTCAATAAATGGTGTTGGGCAAATTGGACGGATACATAAAAAAAAAGAAAAAAAAGAAAAGAAACTACGCCACCAACTTACACCATACACAAAAATAAACTCAAAATGGATAAAGGACTTAAATGTAAGATGGGAAACCATAAAAATTTTAGAAGAAACCATCGGCAGCAAAATAGCAGACATTTGTCGTAGCAATATCTTTACCGATACAGCTCCTGGGGCAATGGAAACTAAGGAGAAATAAACAAATGGGACTACATCAAAATAAAAAGCTTCTGCAGAGCCAAAGAAACCATCAACAAAACAACAAGAAAGACCACTGCATGGGAGAACATATTTGCCAATGTTATCTCCAATAAGGGTTTAATCTCCATAATTTATAGGGAACTCCTACAACTTAACAAAAGGAAGATAAACAATCCAATCAGAAAATGGGCAAAGGACCTAAATAGACACCTTTCGAAAGAGGACATGTAGAAAACCAAGAGACATATGAAAACATGCTCAAAGTCACTAATCATCTGAGAGATGCAAATCAAAACAATGAGGTACCATCTCACACCTGTCAGAATGACTATCATCAACAAATCAACAAATGACAAGTGCTGGAGAAGATGTGGAGAAAAAGGAACCCTCTTGCACTGCTGGTGGGAATGCAGACTGGTACAGCCACTATGGAAAACAGTATGGCGTTTCCCCCCAAAATTAAAAATGGAACTTCCATTTGACCCAGTAATCCCACTTCTAGGACTATATCCCAAGAAGATTGAAACACCAATCAGAAAGGATATATGCACCCCTATGTTCATAGCAGCACAATTTACAACAGCTAAGATTTGGAAACAGCCTAAGTGCTCATTAGCAGATGAATGGATTAGAAAGCTGTGGTACATCTACACAATGGAATACTATGCTGCTGTAAAATAGGAATTCTTACCATTTGCAAAAGCATGGATAGAACTGGAGAGCATTATGCTAAGCCAGCGGTTCTCAACCTGTGGGTCGCGACCCCCTTGGCAGTCGAATGACCCTTTCACAGGGGTCGCCTAAGACCATCCTGCATATCAGATATTTACATTACGATTCATAACAGTAGCAACATTACAGTTATGAAGTAGCAACGAAAATAATTTTATGGTTGGGTCACAACATGAGGAACTGTATTTAAAGGGCCAGAAGGTTAAGAACCACTGTGCTAAGCAAAATAAGCCAGTCAGAGACAGATAAATATCACATGATATCACTTATTTGTGGAATATAATGAACAACATAAACGGATGAACAGGGAGAGAACCAGTGTCATAGAGACATTGAATAGACTGTCCAACCTATGAGGAAAGGCAGGGGGTTAGGGGTATGAGATCAACCAAAGGACTTGTATGCATGCATATGAGCATAACCAATGAACACAGACGGGGGGTGTGAGGGCATGTGCTGGGGGTTGGGGTCGGCTGGGGAGAGGTCAATGGGGGGAAAAGGAGACTTATGTAATACATTAAAGAACTTAAATTTAAAGATAAATAAATAAAACCCTGTAATTCCTGCATCAAAAACCTATGCAAGTAAGTATCAAATTCACCACTATGAATTACTTTTAAAAACGTTTACTGTACTTGGATTCAACTGCATTGTGACAGGAACACAGAGTGATAAAAGCGGCTTTAATTAAGACTGTGTCATGCAGCACCAGAGAAGACTTGCTTTTTTAAAAGCTAAAAATCATACAGATTAAGAATTTTTAGAGAAAAAAAAATACAATGTTTTAAGAGGAACAATATAATACCTGTTTGAATCTTGACTCTGTGTAGTTTGGATGTGAACTGATCATTAACTGTGAATATGTGACCATTTTCTATTTCCTTTGACTTGGGTTCTTTTGTGAGAACTCGTTGTGTTGGTTTACCACAGGCGAGGGACTGCAGGGCTCTAACAAGTTCCCTTTCAGGGATATCCGTTTCTTGTTGAATTTCCTGAAATTTTATCAGATTGATAGAATTATAAACAGACTTTTTGACAGGTTAAGGTAGATTAACTAGTAAGTAAAATTGATCAAGCAGTGGTTAGAGAGGTAATATCACTAAAGTAATATTTTACAACCAAGAATTCCCCATTATGATACTTGGCCAAAATCTCACTAATTTGGAAAAAACAACAAAAAACAGAGAAAACCATGATTCAATTTACAAAATAAAAAAATACATGTACTTTTTTTATTTTAGGAGATATAAGGCCCAATCTAAAAATATCATCCAGCAGAGAATATTAGGAACCTGCTTTAATAGTTAGGTAAAAATAAAGTGTTAACCAACATATAATTGCTACTTTTAGAAATACTCTACAATCTTCCTTCGAAGTTTATTAACATGATTCCTTTGCTTAGTAACTTCTTTTGTAGAGAGAAGCAAAGTAAGCTTGAACTAAGGCCTTCTATCAGACAATCAAAATTTATATTCCAAGTTGACCATATCTACTGTCTGTATGGCCAAATTAAAAAAATTAAGTACCTGGTAATTAATACTAAATATGAAAACAATAAACCGTTATGAAGTGCAGGTAATAAATGTTGCTACATGTTATGAGATAAATAAAATATAATAAAAGCAGTTCAGGAAAAAAATGTATAGTTGCCATGAATGCATGGGTTTTAACTGCCATGGGCACACTGTGTATGTTTGTCAATAAATACAGCCGACTCTTCCCATCCGCTGTTTTCACATCAATGGATTCAAACAACCTGGGATGGAAAACAGTAGTTTTGCATTTTCAACAACAGTTTTACATTTGTTGAATCTGGGAATGTGAAGGACCAACTACTATAAAGTCAAATTAGGGGCAGATTTTCAACTGGGGGTGGACAGGTGTCGGACTCCTAAGCTCTACGTCAGTGATGGCGAACCTATGACACACGTGTCAGAGGTGACACGCAAACTCATTTTTTTGGTTGATTTTTCTTTGTTAAATGGCATTTAAATATATAAAATAAATATCAAAAATATTAATCTTTGTTTTACTATGGTTGCAAATATCAAAAAATTTCTATATGTGATATGGCACCAGAGTTAAGTTAGGGTGTTTCAAAATGCTGACACGCCGAGCTCAAAAGGTTCGCCATCACTGCTCTATCTTGTTTAAGGGTCAACTGTATAATTTTTAAAAATATGTTTTATTTTTTTAGAGCGAAAGAGAGAGGATGAGAGAGGAAGAAATATCGATGAGAGAAACAAGTATCAGCTGCCTCCTGCATACCCCCTACTAGGGATCGAGCCTGCATCCCGAGCCAAGTGCTCTGAACTGGAATTGAACCTGTGTCCTCTCGGTGCTTGGCCAGGGCTCAACTGTATAATTTTTAAATTCATTATAATCTTATGTCACTGGTAAAGTAAGAGAATTGTACATGGATACGATTTAGTCCCTACCCTACACAACTAGAGGGATGTATGATGCAACAAGTCTGCACACTAGGCTATACTGCTTTGATTCACTGCATATTGCATAGTCCACGGACACAGAAAAGAATATAGTGAAGGCCTGGTGTGTGTGTGTGTGTGGGGGAGGCTCTGGATAGAGTGGGGCAAAGGGGGAGGGAAGGGGGGGACATCTGTAATAGTGCAACAACATTAAAAAAAAACATACAAAAAAAACCATACCACTAGGAAACTGAAAAGGCAAGTGAAAGACTCAGAAAATATTCATAGGACATAGATCTGACAAAGGATTGGTATACAGAATTTATAAAGAGCTTTAAAAATCTCAATAAATATATGAACACCTCACCAACAGGACACATAGTGACATATGAACACACAAAAGATGCTCAACATTAAAGGAAAGGCAAGTTAAATCCACAATCAAATATACATCAGTTAAAATGGCGAATATTAAAAAGACTGATAATACTACATTTGGGAGAGTATGTAGGGCAACTGGAACTCTCCACTGATGGCAGGAATGTAAAACGGTACAATCAATTTGGGACATAGTTTGGCAGTTTCTTAAAAAGGAATAAACTACTAAAACTACACATGTAACAATATGGATTATTCTAAAAAACACTGTGCTATGTAAAAGAAGCGCCACAAAAGCAATTCGTATTGTATGATTCAATTTATGGGAAATGCTAGAGAGGCAAAACTAGTCTATGGTGATAGAAAGCAGATCACTGGCCGCCTGGGTATGGGGACAGTGGGAGGGAATTGACTGCAAAGGAATATAAACATTTTGGGATAGTATTCTACAGATTGTGATGGCAGTTACATAGGTATGTACACCTGTTAAAACTCATCAAATTGTGCACATACATGAGGTATGTTTATTACATAGAACTTATACTTCAATAAAGTTTATTTCAAAAAGCCAAATGAAATATGACCCAACAAGTGTATGATGTTCACAAAGCTTACTAAAATAGTAATATTCATCATCAAATAATAACTCTAAAGGTTATTCATATAAGAAAGATTCAAGTAACATGTGAAAATTAGAACTAAAACAATTGGTTCAAATTTATATAACCAACCCATACCTCAAACGTATATTTTTCTCTATTATTAAAGAGCATTAATATGGTCATCTGGAAAGTGGAGACTTGCAGTATGTGCTTCCGTGTATTCGAGCCAGTGACTTGTGCCCCTCCAACACCAACTTCAGATCCATCTTCCTGTTTCATTTTTTAAAAAACATAACGAAGACATTATCACATCCTGGTAACTTTAACAGTATATTTGAGAAATAACCCCTGTAATGACAAGCCCCTCTTTTACAAAACTACATTAAAAAGAAAATGTTATTTAAAAACGTGTATGTGTGTATGTGCACATATACCAAATCTTCATTTAGGGTTTTCGTTTTGTGTGTATGTGAACAATTTAATTTTACAACTAAAATTATTTTAACAGTATACAATAGAATAATAATGGACTTATATGACATTACTCCTTTATACCACTACCAAAAGTAATAGGGTTAGGTTTCTTTTTGTGTGGTCTGGTCATAGCAAGATATCAAATGATAGCTAGGATATGGGGGAAGCCTTTGCCATCCTTACAGCTGATTTAAGTACAAAATAGAAATTTAAGTCTTCAATAATTGACATATAAATTTTGTTTTAAAAACCTACTGGTTTGTTTTATAAAACTTCAAAAGATAAAATAACTGTTTAGGAAAAAATCCTCTCCTTTAAAATAAAAACAAACAATAATTAAAAGCTGAGTTCTTTAGTATCCTTGACCTTCTCACTTACACTTAAATATGGGGTGGATCAAAGTAGGTATACAATTGTGAGTAGGAGAAACAGAGTTTATTCTTGTATTATTATTTATTAATTATTGTATTATTTTTCCGTATGAACAGCTATAAACCTACTGTCCCCTCACCCTGTATACAAAAGTTTCCAACATTATTCAACTAAATGAATTACAAGGACTATTTCCCATTTCAATTAAATATACAAATTAGAATACACATAGCCATTTTAATAACATATAAAACTACTAAAATTCTAATTACAATATAGAATAAAACAGTCATTTGCTGCCTGGATGACAACTTAGGTATTATCTTTTATGTTTTGCTGGAAGCTTTTTACTACTTTTCTATTTTTAAGGAAAATGACCCGGACTAAAGTTTTAGCAAGCAATAAAGGTACTCTAAACCTCATAATCTTAGATATAAAGAAGTGATTACTTTTTAAAAATGAAGGCAATTCACTAGCATGGTGCTCACTTTAAAATAATCACTTTAGTAACATTTTGTACATCTCACAAATCTCAAGTGTTAATGTTTCCAGTTTTGATTGCTGAAAACTAATAAGGATTATAGGAGACCAAGAATTTGGAAAGGGGAGTCATAGCTTTGTATGCCCTCAAATCAACTTACATCTTATTATTTTATGCAATATGGTCTCAAGTCTAATCTTATAAAAAATGTGTAATTATTATTATTCACTCCAGGAAGACTACTACTATAATCTTCATATTGTCAAATGAAGTTATTTAGCAACTGAGGGAACAAAGGTAATAAAGCAAAGTTCCCACCTTTTTAATATTTGAAACAAGGAAATAGAAATAATTGACCCAAGTCAACAAAAATCACAAATCAGTTCTATAGACTAATTTTAAGTTACTTAATACTTACCTTTTTGACTGGTCCATAAAAGGTGGCATTGAGATCTGCAGAACCCATGTGATGCTGGAGTGTGAGCTGCCGACCACTGTGTTTCGCTAAGTAAAACCTTCAGCAAATCAAACCAGGTTTTAGAGTATCATACAATTTACATATTTGAAATTATAAACTACTAGTGGCCCAGTACACAAATTCATGCACATTTAAAGGAAATTAATTAGAAGAAATATTTTAGTATTGCTATTCACCCTTTCTCTATAATAGAAGTGTCAACCAAATTCACGATCGATAATGACAGATCAAAACACATGCATGCGATTAGCACCAGCAAGAGATTTATATATATCACGCATGCTCGAGTCCACTTAGCCTTTACAGATATAGAATAAACTTGCTTAATTAGACCTGCTTTCTGATGTAGCTAAACTTTTTCCAGCCCAGTAAAGCACCCCAACTTCTCTTTCAGGTAATTGTCAGCAACACAGCAGTAAATATCAACACAAAGCAGATTATTGTAGATCATGCTGGGAGAACAAAGGGTAAAATATTTAACTGCAGCAGTGTTTGACTATATTCTGCTCAGTGAGAAAACCTGAAGTCATTTTCAAGGTACACCATTTCTTACTTCTTTTCAGTCGGGTCAAGTTTCTAAACTTTCTAAATCTCCGTTTTCTGGCTAATGAAAAGAAAACAGGATTCCACTGAGTCTCCTACCTACCTACTCCAGGACTTCTGTGAGGATCAAATGAAATGAGGCATGGGAAAACACTTCACAGACATTTGGTTACAGTGTAAAATGTTTCCACCTGGCTATAAAGGAATTAGTGTTCCTGGGCTGAAGAAACTGCAAGGAGGCTAAATGCTAGGAAAGGAAGCCGGGCATTGCTATGTGACGTCATTACCCAGACGGGCACTTACCATATTAGCCTTTTATATATTTAGGTAGGAAAACCCTTATGTAAGGCAGAGTTAAAAAGATAGCATGCACTAATGCTGAAGGACATCAATAAAAGATTCCCTTGAAAAGAGTTTATGCAATGCATATTAAAAGCATAAAGGATAATTCTCCTTTTGAACATCAGGTAAAAAATGGAGTACAGCCCTCGGGTTATGTCAGACTCGACGTATGTCATTTCGTGGTTACAGCGCCATCTCCCATTTATAGTATTTATAAAAAATAAAAAAAAAGTTACATCATTTCGACATATGTACATATGTGCTTTATGATTTTTATTATTTATTTACAACAAGTAAAGGTCAGGAATTATCTTTCTTTTAAATTTTTTTACTGTTTCACTTCATTACTGCTGTGTATGTGCTCCATGTGAGTGATGTAGGTGCTTATGTAGGTGAGTTCCGACTTACGGCAAAAACCATGTTACGTCACGCCGTAGGAACAGATCTCCGACGTAACCCGAGGACCTACTGTATGTGTATTTATCCTCAATCAGGGACACTACAAATGCTCAAATTTATTTCAACTTTGGACAGTTATTTGTTCTTAGAAATACAAAGTTTGATCTACATTTACCTCCTGAATATCTCAAAAGCATGTCTTGGTGCTGGTGGGATGTTGCACTTTGGTGTGGCTGACTGAGTGGGCCAATATCCTGTTGTGAGCACCCGGACTGTGAGATCAACACCACCTAATGATACCTGTGTAAAGGAGAAAAAGATGTTCCCCAACAATTAACTAGGATTTGTTATCTGTTCCATATAGACACTGTGTCAGTTATCAAAGTAGTTAGTTCCATATCTGATATTGAGCAAATAAAACATTATCTTCTTAAAGGTTAAGCTCACCCGTGTTTTTCAAAATTTTAACCCTCCTGGCGAAGATTTATATATATTGCTTAAGATGTTGACTTTAAAACATTGCCCAAAGGACAGTTGTTAGCAGGTGAACAAAGGGTTAGTGGTGTCATTGAGACATGCAAACTTTGGCCCTGCAGCTTTTTTTAGATAAAATGTTAAGTGTCATATATGTGTCATTTTAAAGAAAAATTTAGGATACTAGCTCTCATCTCAGATTTTAGTATTTTTACCATATTAACTCACAAATAAAATACTTTTATTGCATTTACATTTGAAGTATATTGATCAACATGTTTTTTCATGTAGTTCACATTCTAACAAACTTTGCATATGATACTAAATCCTGTTCTACATAGTAGATGCTCTATGAATATTTGAATATGAATGACTACTATCTCTGTCACATTGGATATTTTCTTCTTGTTAAACAAATTTAAGAAAACAAAAATAAAGCATATAAAGATTCTTAAATGTAAAATAGTATCTTTATTATTGACTAGAGACCCAGTGCACAAAATTCGTGCGGTGGGGGGGATCCCCTCAGCCCAGGCTGCACCCTCTCCAATCCGGGACCCCTTGGGGGATGTTGTGTCTAAACCGGCAGTCAGACATCCCTCTCACAATCCTGGACTGCTGGCTCCTAAGCACTCACCTGCCTGCCTGCCTGATCGCCCCTAATTGCCCCCCCGCCCTCTGCCAGCTTGATCACCCCTAACCGCCTCTGTCTGCTAGCCTGATCGCCCCCAACTGCCCCCACCCCCGGCCCCACTGGCATGGTCACCCCACGCAGCCTGCTGATCAGTCGTTTGGTCGTCCCTCACTAACCCCCCTGCCAGCTTGGTCGTCCGTTTGGTTGTTTTGGTTGCGACGATCGCTTAGGCTTTTATATAGATAGATATTCACAGCTTATTCTAAATCATTGTATTTTTATCTAACCTGAGTGATTTAGTGACAGATTTCTAAAAGGAAGAGATAAGCTTATAAAAAATATCTTAAAATATTCCACTCAGATTTCTTCACAAATACCTACTAAATGATCACTCCATTTTAAAGAAACTAAAACTAGATAGAAATCCTAGATCAGTGATGGCGAACCTATGACACGCGTGTCAGAGGTGACACGCAAACTCATTTTTTTGGTTGATTTTTCTTTGTTAAATGGCACTTAAATATATAAACCAAATATCAAAAATATAAATCTTTGTTTTACTATGGTTGCAAATATCAAAAAATTTCTATATGTGACATGGCACCAGAGTTAAGTTAGGGTTTTTTAAAATGCTGACACGCCGAGCTCAAAAGGTTCGCCATCACTGTCCTAGATGATGCATAGGACAGGATCACAGCAGAGACTCTTAGATGATGAATGGAGGAGGGCTGAGAACTGCTGGTACTTTGCAGGTTGGGTGGATTGGGGTGTTGAGCTCACAACTTGGTTCAATACACCCAAAACAGTAAGTCTTTTTTTTTTTGTAAACCTTTTCTCCCACATACCCAACAAAGACTTTACCCTCAAGTCTTTTCTTAAAATCTAATTTTTTAAAAGAGGCCTTGTCTGACCACCCTTCCCTATTACAGATTTCCTTTGTATATTCTATTGCCAGCTCAGGTGCTATGTGTTTACTCATCTTGTTTATCAACTGTCTCCCAGATTAGAATATAAGCTCCACACTGGCAGGGAATTTTGTCTGTTCCATTCTCTGCTGTACACCCAGTGTCTAGAACAATGCTTGGCATGGACAGTTAAGTGGGTCAGAATGCCTTGATATGTACTTGCCCTTTTCTACAGAATTAGCTATTATCACATATTTTGTTTGTTATGAGATTGTGGGACCATAGAAGTGGTAACCTAATACTTAAATACTAAAGGAAAGACCTACTGTTTTAAAAAATGGTTGTGATATGTCTTAATTACAAAGTAATATGTACAGTCACTTGAGAGAGAGAAAACTTTTAAAGAAAAACTTCAGAGTTCTCTAAACTTAAGGTAAAGTTGTAAAACAGATAAAATAAATAAATAAATAAAATTCCGAACCCAATTAAATCCTCACAAAACCCCACTGGACTCCAAAGCCATAGAAGTTGCAGCTCACTGCCTTCTGGAATCACAATACAAAACTACACTTAGAACATACTAGTGTCTGTGTTTTTATACTCAGCCCAGCCCCACTAATCCTGAGGATGTCAGATCCATTTAATATCAATTAAATAGGAGGTAACAAAGACAGCACTATCCTGGGGTAAAGTGCAAGGAAGAGAATTATATACTTTAGAAAGCTTGCATAAGACCAATATTCTTTTCACAATCTATAAGAATTTAACAGCAGAATCATTCTATTTATTAAATTTTCTGCACACTCCTTCACGTGAGGAGGATAAACTGTTTTAGAAGAACAAAAACCAAATAATTTAACATCAATAGTTAGAAAAAGAGGTTATATGGGGGAAAATAATTTTTTAAAGCACTCACAGACACTAATGGACATTTTAAAAAATGACAGCAGTCCAGTTATTTGATATATAGATGAAAATGTCCATTATGTAAGATTTTACATAAAACATACAGAAGTAGAAATAGAACAATTTACCCCAGTTGCCTGTAGATGTTGCCTGAATTCATCCATAGTTGTATTTGAGATGCTCATATCCCTAAACATTCCTTCCAGTTTTGATGTGAATTGACATCCACACTCAGTCTGTGTAAGAAAACAACAAATAAATGATGTTTTTTTCTATGAGAAAACATACATATAAATAAACAATTCCATGTTACTGTCATCATTTCTAAATTTTTCCTATAGTTGCTCTAAGAGTACAGGTACCAAATTTTAGTGTTTAAAATGCAGATTCTAAATCTCTTTAGGATATTCCAATAACCTCACTGAAGGCAGGGGCCCAGAACTCGTGTTCACAAGCACCTCATGTGATATGTGTACAGGTGGTCTATGGACCACACCTTTGTACCTTTGTGACAGAACTATATAGTAATATTGCCTTTATTGTTTCCCTTGTACTAATCCTTCTCAGATTGCCATGAATGTACCACCATGCTAAGAGAAATTCCAGCAAACTTCGAATATATGAGAACTTGAATAAATGTAAGTACAGCTTTATAAGTTTATAAAAATAGTATTTTAAATCAGTTAAATATTTCCAATCAAATGTTGCTGTTCAATCACGTGACAAACATTAGTTAGGTACACTCCATTCCATCTTATATACATCTTACCTTTAACTTAGATATCATATTTTTTTCAGAGTCATCAGAAACACTTTTATTTGTGAGAAGTCTCCTTGCCAAGTGTTGTTTATAATAACGTTCAAATACATCTTTTTCTTGCATAAACCTAAATAGGACCATTGCCTTATCCAATATTGTTTCTACTTCTTGTTCTGTTAGCTGCAAAATCAATTAAAAGAGTACTTAATAATTTCAAAATTTTAGTTGTACAAAAATAGCACCACAGTTCAACAGTTTAAAAACAATACTGTGACAACAAACATAAATTTTGGTTGCACTATGTCAGAAGGAGGGATTCTCCTTAAGACAGTGGTTCTCAACCTTCTGGTCCTTTAAATACAGTTCCTCATGTTGTGACCCAACCATAAAATTATTTTCGTTGCTACTTCATAACTGTAATGTTGCTACTGTTATGAATCGTAATGTAAATATCTGATATGCAGGATGGTCTTAGGCGACCCCTGTGAAAGGGTCATTCGACCGCCAAAGGGGTCGCGACCCACAGGTTGAGAACCGCTACCTTAAGAGAAGGTGCCTCCTACTTCATAAGGGAGCACACCACAACTCTGACATCCTATTCTAGTACAGCATCAATCAGGCATTGACATGGAGTTCCATTCCCTAGAGAAGCGATCGCCAACCACTGGTCTGTGAGGTCCGAAATGTTAGCCCTAGAGGGCTACTACTGAAATGATACATGGCTGGATTAAAGGATGATGAAGAACAGATGAAATAAAATTGTAAATGCAAAAATGAGTATCTTACAATGCCTTTGCATATTATGCTGGCAGGAACTTACATAGCCAAAAGACAGATATTTTCATATAAGATCAGTCAAAATCTAAATTGTGCAAACAGAAGGATAATAATTTGCTATAATTTAAAGCAGTGGTCGCTAACCTTTCGGACCTCTTGAACCCCCAGTGGTCCGTGGACCACCAGTTGGTGACCGCTGATTTAAAGAGTAATAAGGCCCCATCACCCTTATCTTTTAAATAGGGAAAGGTGATACTGTGGCAGGTTGTATTAAGCTTATATTAAAAATTATGAAAGAATAAACAAATGTCTTTTATTCTGTGTCTTAATCTTTTGTTTGTTTCTGCTAGAGGAGCCTGTAAAACCTGTGAGGTCATTCGTTGCTTTTCCCTTTTGTCTCACAAATTCCAAGGTAGAGTAAAAAAGAGCAATTTATGTGTAATTAAAATACTCTTAATTTAATTTTCTATGCTAATAGTGAGCTTCCAAGATCCCAGGGATACAATAAAAACTTGAAACTGAGCTTCAATATATGCTTTCAAACTATTTTCCGTTATTCTAGTCTATGCCTTCAAATTCCTGGCACCCAAGTATTATCTGATACATAACCCCAAGAACCAGATGAGAGCAACAATATCCTATGCTATGGCTGTGTAGTTGTTTGTTTTTATAGATTAAGTGAAATGTCAAAGTACCTCTGGCCATTTCGATACCGTAAACAATCCTTTTACATTTAAGCACAGCACATGCTTATTTTTATATTTAAAAATTCTCTAATTTTGTATTTGATTTCCCAAGCTTATATACAATTTTATATCTATAAGTAAAATTTAAATGTATTTTCAAATACACTATACTTACCCCTTTAACTCCCTTTTTCAACTTATCATCAATAAATAATGAGAGGTATTCAGGGGACCTGGAGTTGAGGTTGAGAAAATACTCAAAGTCACCCGCAATAGTTTGTTTAAAGAGTCGGTCATTATTAAATGATTCCTGCAGGAAGCGATCAAACCTACTCTTCAGATCCAATAAGCCCTTCCAAATAAAAAAGGAAGATACATTATAATAATGTCTCTAGAAATAATATGCATGCAAACATGTACGTTTCTTTTAACTTTGCTGGTAATATAAATGTGTGCATTCAGTGTTAAACTTAGAGATTCTATATTATTTTCAAGCCTGTATCTAAGCCTGTATTAAAATGTCAGTGATGAAGGAAGTATTCTATCATTCATTTATGTATTATTGCACTTAAGATGAACCAAAGAACCTCCTTACTTGTTTCTCCCCATCCTGTCTTTATTAAGTGGGCAAGCCCGAAAAAAATAGCTTTAAAAATGTAGCATGAAACCCTTTTATTTATATTAAAATAGGAAAATTTGGAACAAAATTTTTTGCTCTTACTATTGCTTGAAAGCAAAACACTTTGAAACAAAAGTATTTAACATTTTTTTAATACACTAAAATATGAGCACTCAGGCATATAAAAAAGTAGAAAGGAATAACTTTCATTCTTAAGACTATTTAAATAAGGTCTTTACCAGGCAGAATAAATGAAAAGAAGTAGCTGAGTCTGGCTTCCTAATATATACATACTTTGCAAAACTCTAAAATATTTAGGATAATTATATATACTAATTTACCACAGGGACAATTAAGTAAAAAATACATACTACATGTCATACTAAGTGACCTTTTTAGTACTTGTCAACAGTAGTTTATCATAAACTTAGAATCTTCTGTATTTACCTACCTGGATATAGTCAACAGGATTTTTTCCTTCGCCTTCCTCAGAAACAAGGGCTTTACCCTGCTCTCTCAAATAGGAACTCATACACTCACACATTGTTTTCAAACCATTTGGCACACGACTAAATAACTTGTACATGCAAGCAAGGTCTGTAATCAGAAAGCAAACACAAATCGGCTACATTTAAGATTAAGAAAAAGTGTGAATCTCTGTTCATGCTGATTTGTAATACTTTAACTTATTTCTCGATTACAATCATTTGTTGACATGAAAAACTACTACCACCCCCCCAAGCAAAACAGAAAAAATAAACAGGCCAGTTAATGGTTATTATTGAAATTTATGATACCGATTCAGATGAGACGCTCTGAAAGCATCAATAAAATGTCTCAGCAATTTTAGTTTACATGGAAGAGAAGATGCCCAAACTGTATAACAAAGCCACAAAAATGAAAACTACAATTTTCAGTTTCTGTATAACTTATCCTAAGTAATTCTAATCTAGAACCTAGTATTACTATAAACTGTATAAGGATAACTTTCATTATGGTGTAATTTGTAGTCATTAAAAAAATTTTAAACCCATTAAAGTCTTATGGATATTTTTAAGCATGTCTATTTTAAAGGTTCAAACAATAACCATGAAAACAAATATACTAGAATTTATTTCATTTCATATCATGATAAAGTTTACATGAAATTTACAGCATAAATTCCAATTCTTTAATATTTTCCTCAGAGCAATCTCTAATATTTCCCAGGTGATGTCTTAAAGCCAGTATCTATATTTTAAAAATTGGGTTATCTCAGAATGAAAACTTTAGACTCTGTCCATTTTTTTATATCATTTTCACGGATTAAAATGTAGAGTTGAAATACTGCTTTTCCAAATGTCTAATGTTTTTTGAAATAAGAACTTATAGGGAGACTATCATATTAGAACTTTACAACAAAACCAAAAAAGTTTTATAATCAAGAACTTTTGAAAATGGAGTTAAAACAAGCTGTTTCTAGATTAGACACTGAGATTATTTTTTCTGTCAAGTGCCAAATAGTAAATATTTTAGATTGTGAGCCACATATGGTTTCTGTTGCTATTCAATTTTGCCATTGTGCAAGAAAGAAGCCATAAGCAATAAATGGGCATAACTACGTTTCAATAAAACCTTAGTTTTTAAATCTAAAATATATATAATGTTCTGTGTAATGAAACATATTCTTTTAAAAAAATTTTCCCCCACCAAACTGGTGGTGGGCTATATTTGGCAAACAGACCATAATAATTTACCTAGGCTAGTCTATATTTACAAGAGAAATTTAGATCCTAAAACTAAAGTTGTATGTATTTTTAAAATACTTACAAGCAAATTTTATAAAAAGGGCTTCTAAAATTTGTTTCAGTGACTTGCAAAAACAAATTTTATTTAAAAATGTTTTTATCAATAATATAAATCTAAAGTAACCTACACTGAACAAAGCTTACAGTTTTTCTCATTTAGCATACAACCAAATTTCTCATGTTGAAAATAGGTTATTACAAATTCAACAGTATGGATATATACTACAGTAAATTTGGCATATCAGATATTTCTAACACAACAGTTCCCAACTTATCTGTTTTGTTCCTATGCTGTCACAGTTTTACTTAATTATATGCTATATAGTTAACTGTATGTAAATTAATACATTTCATTATCTTTCACTGTATACAAATATATGGTATAGTAGAGGATATAAATGAGAAAATAAAAACACTTGGCATTCAAAATTAAATATCAAAATGAGATGCCATTTGAACTTCACAGCACTATCTGCATCTGATAATCAGTCAATCCTTTTCATCCTCCACTTACGGTGGGAAAACTATTTTTCACTTTCTGACTTATGAGACATTTGGCTTCATAATGGTAAAGCCGTGACCCTGACCTATTCTCGACAAAATGATCACGAGCAGAGTCTAGCAAAAATTAAGATATTGCACAATTAGGTTTCTAGTGGGAAGTCAGGAAAACTGAAACCAGATTTTTACAATTTAATTTAGAATCACAGATAGTTGCTTATATATGGTAAGTAGCTATTGTGGTATTTCTTCATTCCTGTACTTAAGCACTTGCCATGTGTCAGGCATAATTGATGCTTTTAACTGAAGTCTCCAGGTTATAGAGATACTATAATTCAGGCATGACTAACAATCTCTCCATCAAACATTTCATAGCCTCTAATCTTCAACCCATTTAATCTCCCCCCTCCCAGGTTCTCAAGGTAGATAAGAAAGAATTAATTCAATGGCTAAACAGCACATTAGAAAATTTTTGGATTCTGATTTTGTTTAAATAGGGAAAATGCTTTTCATAAAGTCCAAATCTGCCAGGGACCATTTACATCAGGAGTTATCAAACTGTAGTCCATAGACCAAATACAAATACAGCCCATCGTCTTTTTGTACAGCATATAAAAATAAATCAAATGAAGTTTTACAGAAACAGTCAAGCTTATTCTTTTGTAATACTGTCTACGCCTACTTTCTCAATATGCAGTAGAGATGAGTAGTTTACTGTATGGCCCACACACCTAAAATATTTACTGCCTGCTCCTATACAAGAAAGTCTGCTAACCCTACTTAGACCTGAGACATGCAGGAGTAGCTTATTGTAGAAAACATGACAAACATACATAAACTAATTTTTGTTCTGTTGCTTTTAGAAAAATGTTTACCAGAGGGTTTTTTAAAATGCAACTTTTTTGGCTTTAATAAAATCTACAAAGTTATATAGAACTTTTCAGAAACTTATTACACGTTTACAAATATACCCATTTCAAAACACAAAGCCAAGATTCCATTGAAGGAGGCATGGAACAACCTCTCTTCTCATCATGTTTCTTTTCCATTTTCTTATATCCTCCTTTCTTTAAAATTTTTCACATAAAAATCCTTCTTTTCATTCCCTACCTAGGTCATTACCCCAAATAGCAATATGTATTTCACCTATAGCTCATTACCCCAAACAGGCAATATGTATTTCATCTATAAGGAGTATGTGGCTAAAACATTGCCAAAACTTCATCTAAGAAGCAGGAGAAAAGAAGAGTAAGTACCAGATTTATTTTTCAATATCATGTCAGTGATTTATTTATAAAGTCAGAGTTTTAAAGCAAATGTTCAAAAATTAAGAGTGAGGACAACATAACTGATTCCTTATTTCTTCTTGGGTACTTGTCACAAAATACTGTTTTCAGGAAAATAAAGGTAAATAGCCCACACAAGGAAATGCTACAGTTGTCACAAAATACTGTTTTCAAAAAAATAAAGGTAAATAGCCAAAATGGGTAAATGCTACAGTTATCTCAAAATTTCTATTTTTACTTTTATGCAATTCTCCCTTCTCCTTTTTTAGTCTACAACTTCAGAGTCCCCCAAAACCAATGAACTAATTTATTTAAATACACCAACAGGAAAGACACCTATTTTTGCATTTTTGGAAACTTTTTTTTTTTAAAATATATTTTATTGATATTTTACAGAGAGGAAGGGAGAGAGATAGAGAGTTAGAAACATCGATGAGAGAGAAACATCGATCAGCTGCCTCCTGCACATCTCCTACTGGGGATGTGCCCGCAACCCAGGTACATGCCCTTGACCGGAATCGAACCTGGGACCTTTCAGTCCGCAAGCCGACGCTCTATCCACTGAGCCAAACCGGTTTCGGCCATTTTTGGAAACTTTATCACAACTAACTCCCATAGGAAAGCCTACAAAAATTTTAAGATTGGAACTTCAGATTTTAAAACAATCACAAAAACTACAGGACAATATTTGGGAATAGAGTCCAAGCCCTCTAGTATATAACACCAAAGTACAGGAATAGATGAGGAGCTTGTTGTCCTCACCAGTATTACATTTATCTTCTGGGTAAAGAAAAACACAAAGTGAGGAGACTTAAGATGAAAGAGAGAAAAAAGTCACTTCACTAGAAACATCTAAAATCCTCAGTAATAAATGCAAAGCTTTACCATTAAATCTTACCGAAGTAACAACTAAATTAGTGATATAAACTACTTTTTAAAAACTGACATTATCTTAGAGAAAAATTTAAAAATACTGAGAACTTGGTAGAACTATAAGGATTTTTCCAACTGCTAAGACTTACCTTCTGTCTTTCCATTTTTCAACATATGTACTAGCCCAGAATTCTCCATTTCTACTATAGTTTTCATGTGCTTGGAAATAAGTTCCCTCTCCACCACTTTTACAATAGGCTCTTCAGTTGATTTATCAAGGCAGTGCATCACCCGTTCTATTTCTTCATTAATTCTAGCTTCTACTTTCTTTATATATACTGAAGCACTGTTTTCTGCTAAAAATTTCTGGCTTTCCATCTGCAAATAGGAAGCATGATTCTTTAAAAACACAAGCAAAATGTGTTTCTGCTTTTAACTATATTTCTACAGTGTGTATCAAAAATCAAACTAAATATAATAAGCACTATTAATACTTTATATAGTGTATTACACATGATCATACAGTCTGCGTTATATACTTTAAAGCATTATTTACATAAAACTGAATTAATACATTATCCTTGAGCAGTGTTTTTCAAATACTGCCAATGTACTCCAAATA
Organism: Myotis daubentonii; assembly: GCF_963259705.1. Classification (NCBI taxonomy): domain Eukaryota; kingdom Metazoa; phylum Chordata; class Mammalia; order Chiroptera; family Vespertilionidae; genus Myotis; species Myotis daubentonii. Next base: position 26,561,088 of record NC_081846.1, read on the forward strand.
GCGGCAAAAGTAAACACATGCCAGAATAAAGCATCTGACTCAAAGTGAGAGTGGCAAATTCTTCTTTGATCTGTTTTAATTTAAAGTTATGCCTAGAAGGAATCATCATGTTTATCATATAGTTTTGCTGGCATACTGTTAATTACTGAAGTCCTCCTGCCACCCTGACTCTCAGGCTCAAAGGAGTATATATACTGAAGTTGGAGAAATGGAGCTTTTAAATAACTATCATCAATCTTGCCTGCTAACACCAACCTTATAGAGGTTCCACTAAATTATAAATGTTAACCCAAATGATTTAAACTTATTTGAAAGTAGGATTAATGAATATATCTAAGAATTACATAATAAAAGACATGTTGATATGAACTATAGATAAATTTAATACCACTTCATACTATCTTAACAAAAAGTATTCTTAGTCCTTGAAAATAATCAAATTTCTAAGAACGTACATTAACACACCAAACAAAAATCTTGGTGAGATCATCTTAATAATCCCTGGCTATCATCATTACCTTATAAATACTGTCTTCTATCTGTCATAGTACTCAGTTATTATTATCATCATTCTATATAATAAAAGGGTAATATGCAAATTGACCCTAATGGCAGAACAACCAGAATGACCGCTCGACCAGTCACTATGAGGCACACTGATCACCTCTTGGTCCCTTTCCCTGGCCAGCAGGCTCCAATCACCCAATGGCAAACGGGGAGCTGGGGTTAGTGGTGGCAGGGGGCGGGGCCGGGGAGCAGGCAGAATGGCCGACCTCTCGGTCCCTCTCCCCCTGGCCATCAGGCTCTGATCGCCCAATGGCAAATGGGGAACCGGGGGTGGGTGGTGGCGGGGAGCAGGGCCAACTTCGGGCAGCTGGGGAAGATGGCCGATTGCAGGCCAGGACTAGGGACCATACCTGTGCACGAATTTCATGTGCTAGGCCTCTAGTTTCATTATAAATTAGTAATAATTTAGCTTTGCTTTCAGCAATTTAGTTGGTTTTGGGTTGTATATAATGCTGCAAATGTATATCAATTGTATTTACTGACCTATAGTCTTGAAGACATATATGCACTATGGAATCATGCACTTTCCTACATTTATTTTACTAGTTACTTATATTATCAAAAGCCTGTATAGTGAAACTTCACTGGTGATACACTGCATAGTAACTTGTGGGTAAACAATTTGCAACATAAGAGCCTCAGTAAAAAAAGGTCAAAAATGTTCAAATTAGTAACCACATTTAATAACTTTAAGAACATCTTAAAAGAGCACTTATTTATATATCTTCATGGATACATAATTTTTTACCTGAAAAAATTCTGCAGACATTTCCAAAAAAGGAGCCTCAAAATCTTCTTCATAGACTGATCGTCCTTCAAGACCTAAAATCATTAACATCTGGCACGCATTTCTTATTGCGCCTCTGTCAAAAGAAGTTACAACCACTTGAAAATCAAATTACATCAAAGACTCATACAAAAAATACAACAGAAATAGCTAAAAAGTTTCAGAATATTTTTTTTAAATCAGTGACCAATCTCCCAGAAGCAGCTTCTTTGCAACATGAGGTTTTAAAGTAATTTTCATTGGAAAGCAGTACCTTGACTGCACAGGTATTTATCTCAAGTTGTTCTCAAGCAATAACTTAAACATTTGAAAGAAAAATGTTTAAGATGTCATGTCTAAATAGTTCTATGTATTTAAAAACACAGAATAAAAAAAGCTATTATATCAGGAAGCAGTGAGGATGAAAGGAGGCTGCACAGCTTGACTTGTAAATTTTTGTACCAAATGACTTTTGGGCGATCCTGACCAGGCACCGATGTGGAAATAAAAAACTTTACAGCCATAGTCGATTTGACTCAGTGGATACAGCATTGGCCTGCGGACCAAAGGGTCCCGGGTTCGATTCTGGTCAAGGGCATTTACCTGGGTTGCAGGCTCCTCCCTGGCCCTGGTTAGGGCTCGAGCAGGAGGCAACCAATTGATTTGTTTCTCTCACATCGATGTTTCTCTGTCTTTCCCTCTCCCTTCCACTCTCCCTAAATATCAATGGAAAAATATCCTCGGGTAAGGATTAAAAAACAAAAAACAAAAAACAAAAAGAACTTTACAAGTCTTCATCTATTAGCTGCTTTGAATAGAGAAGCAGAGAAAGCAGGCTTGTATGTTTCAAGCCACTTGAGCTGGTGTCACTGTAATCATTAGAAGGAATATGAGAATAGTATAGTAGTATTTCTTAGCTGGTTTAGACTATGTTCAACATTTTTCTTTAAATATGTTAACAAGAAAGGCTAGCCAAAAGCCCTTAAAGAAAAAGACAAAGGGGGAAAAAATGTTATCACCCAGCCAGAAAAAGAACAAAATGCAAGAATAAAAAATACATGAAAAATCAAAGGAAAAAAATTGCCGTCCACTGCATACTTTGTGGGGACAAGGCAAAAGAACTCTTGTAGAAAGGTCTAAAGGTGAGAGAATACGAATTACAAAATAACTCCTCAGATATTGGAAACTTTGGTTTGGGGATCCAGGAACACATCGATCTGGGGATCATAAATGACCCAAGCACTGATATCTACAGCCTGGAATTCTATGTGCTAGGTAGGCGAGGTTTCAGCATTGCAGACAAGAAATGTAGTTCAGGTTGCACTGGGGCTCAACACACAGTCAGCAAGGAGGAGGCCATGTACTGGTTACAGCAAAAGTATGACCGGGATCACACTTCCTCACAAATAAATTTCCATTTCTAGCCAAAACGCCAATAAAATATTTTCAGTGAAATGTAAACAAAATGACAACGAAAATCAAATGGGAAGACTTATGGCTGAACTACTTTAAGAAAAAGTATACCAAATTAAAGGTTAAAATGGTCTCTTACAAAAATAGAAGTGTGTTTTTAAGTTAACATCTATGTAACTTTGTTAACTGTGATATAAGCTTTTGAGAATTTTCATAATGTGCTAGAAAATCAAACTTTCATTTTAATAAAATTTTAATAAATTGGTTCTCAGGGTATAACTGCTAAAAACCAAAACCTAATGAGTTAAAAGATGATTAATACCGGTCTACAACTTCTCCTTTCCGCTCTCTTGCAATCATATCCAATAATGTTTGTCGTAGATGATCCCTAATACAGCCATATCGTACAACTTGATCTCGAAAAATAATTAATCCCAAATTGTAGACATTCTCCACATTATTTTGTTGTACATATACACGGTCCTGCAGTGAAAATAAAATCATAAAACATGAGTAGCTCTCTTGCAGACATAATAATCACTGTAAGCTACAATAGTAAAGGAAATAAAATTCCCAAAGTAGTCAATTTTGCAGGTGAAAAACACTTCAAGCTATCTTAAGCAACACGGAATATTCTACTACCTCCTAAGTTATATAAAAGATTTTTCAATTTACAATTGTTACTGAAACAAACGATGCCCATTTACCCTAAAAAAAAGGGAGAAAAAAGCTAGCACACACCGGGAGGGGCAAGTAAGCAGAAAGCAGAGGAGAAAGGTAATCAGATCTTTCTTTCTCCCCAAAGCCATACCATGCTCAAACATGGTTCTTACTTTATTACATACTCTACTTGAAGATCATATTCTATGAATGAAAATTGTGAGCTGAATGAAATACAGATCCAAATGGTTTAAGTTGATTGCTTATTGGTAAATATTAAAAGGCTCTAAGGCTTATAACAGAGCAGCATTAAATATTACATAATTAAAACACCTCCAGTTACTATCATTTTAAACAGATTACTTACTAGTAATCATCTTATGTTCAAGTTCTTACCAACACTGATTACAGGTTTCTCACTATAGAGCAGTGGTCCCCAACTTTTTGGACCTCACGGACCATCAGTGGTCCACGGACCACCAGTTGGCGACTGCCTGCTATAGAGCACAAGTAACCCAGAACTATTGGCTATGAAAGTCTAATTTTGGGCATTCTTTGAAATTCAGTATTACATCAAAATACACAGAAACAACTACTGTTTTTAATTCACAAAGGAATTAGTAATAGAATTCTCTTCTGTTCTTAAACACGATTTCTCTGGGCTTTAGTGGGTCTGTGAACTTCCTAAAATTATAAAATCATTGTGTTTGTTCATATATAAGTACTTTGGAAACAAAGCTCAGAGCTTTCACCAGATTCTTAAAGGCACCTGTAATCCAAAAACAGTTAAGAACCACTTCATATGGATCTTTTAACATGTGTGGTGTTTTTTTCTGTTTGTTTGTTTGTTTTTTACATTTTAGATAGGTTTTATTTATCAAAGTACTACATTACTTAGATTTAATAAATTTTAGAAGCTGTACAACAAACAGATAAGAATAATTTGTATCCTTTCTTTTAAAAGAAACACTGTCATTACAAGCAACATCAAAGCTACAAGCTGAACATGAACAAAAGTTCTAACATATTAGCAATGCACCTACAATGATATTGATTAACCTTCCAACCAATTTTTACTAAATTCTCCATGAGTACTACTCTCTTCATATATCATTCCTCCAATCTTCTTTTACGTATCTTACATAATGGTACATACCTAATGGATAAAAGGAAAACTGCTCTTTTATTAGCATCTGTGGTGCTCACATTTTTTTTAAGTCCTGAAATCAACTTCAGTGAGTTTGAAATTTTCATTGATAACTTCTCCGACAAGTTCTCAGGTTTCACACTATCCTCAAGATCTTAAATTCCAAAATTCCCTCTGAACACATCCTTCCTGCTATTTTATAGCTCTCACTGTTTCTTATGCACTGAAACTACTCTTTACACTCATGTCCTTCAAGTCCAACTTCGCAACTGTCATCCAGGTCTGCCTCACGTTTCAGTATAAAACCAGTTGTCCTTAAAAAGTGGCACAAATCTAACCTAATGAAGCAAAAAGTCACACAAATTCAGGAGACCCAGAGATTCCCAAACAAGAAGCCAAACAGGCAAATACCCAGCCACATCATAATTAAAATGCCAAAAAATTAAAGATAAAGAGATCATCTTCAAGGTAGCAAGAGAAAAGCAATTTGTTACAAAGGAGCTCCCATAAGACTGTCAGCTGATTTTTCATCAGTAACTGCCAGAAAGGGAATGGCATGAAGTATTCAAGGTAATAAAAAGCAAGAATCTGAAACCAAGTTTTCTATATCCAGCAAGGCTATCATTCAAAATAGATGGTGAAATAAAGAGCTTCCCAGACATAAAAAAGGCAAATGAGTTTATCACCACCAAACCAGTACTGTAAGAAATGCTAAAGAAACTGCTGAAATGAGAATAGAGAAACAGACATAAAGAATAAAAATGACGATAAATAAGTACCTGTCAATAATAACCTTAAATGCAAATGCTCCAATCAAAAGACACAGGGTGGTTGAATGGATACAAAAACATGAACAAATTACATGCTGCCTACAAGAGACCCACCTTAGAACAAAAGACTCACAAAGCAAGCGAGTGAAGGGATGGAAATTTTTTTCCATGCAAATGGAAATGAAAAACAAGCTGGGTTAGCAATATTCATATCTGACAAAACAGACTTCTAAATGAAGGTCATCACAAGAGACAATAAAGATCACTACATAATACTAAAAGGGTCAATCCAACAAGAGGATATAACTCTGGGAAGCATATATGTACCCAACAATGGAGCACTTAAATATATATAACTTCTAGAGAACTTTAAGGGAGAGATTGACAGCAATTTAGTCATAGTACAGTCACTAACTTCACTGGATAGATCTTCCAGACAAAAATTAAGAAGGAAACAATGATTCTAAAGGACACACTGGATCAGATGGATTTAATTGACATTTATAGAACATTTCACCCCAAAGCTGCAGAATATACATTCTTCTCAAGTGCACATGGGTCATTCTCAAAGATAGACCACATGTATGGACATGCAAGAAGATTCAAATAATATCAAGCATCTTCTTGGATCACAATGGAATAAAATTAGTAATCAACTATAGTAAAAACATTCAAAAACATTCAAACGCATGGAAACATGTTATTAAAAACAATGAATGGTTTTCCAATGAGATCAAGAAAGAAATCAAAACCTTTCTGGAAACAAATGAAAATGAATACACAACAACCCAAAATACATGGGACACAGCAAAGGCAGTCCTAAGAGGGAAGTTCATAGCACTATAGGCCTACCTCAAAAAACAAGAAAAATTAATAATAAACCATTTAACCCTATAACCCAGAGTAAGTAGAAGAAAGGAAATAATAAAGAAGAAATAAATGATATAGAGGCTAAAAAACAATACCAAAAAAATCAATGAAACCAAGAGCTGGTTCTTTGAAAAGATAAACAAGATTGATGATCCATTAGCCAGACTCATTAAGAAACAAAGAGAGAGGACCCAAATAAATAAAATCAGAAACGAAACCGGCAAAGTAACAACCAACACCACAGATAAACAAAGGATTATAAGAAGATACTATGAACAACTACATGCCAACAAGCTGGACAATGTGGATGAAATGGACAAATTCCTAGGAAAATACAATCTTCCAAAACTCAAGCAGGAAAAATCAGAAAACCTGAATAGGCTGGTAAGTACTGATAAAACTGAATCAGTAATAATAATAATAGTAATAAAAAAAGTCTCCCAGCAAACAAATGCCCTGTTCTCGACAGCTTCACAGGAGAGTTTTACCAAACATTAAAAGAAGAACTAACACCTATCCTCCTCAAACTATTCCAAAAAAATCCAAAAGGAAGGAACACTTCCAGCTCTTTCTACGAAGCCAGCATTATCCTATTTTCAAAACCAGATAAAGACACTACAAAGAAAAGAAAACTACAGGCCAATATCCCTGATGAACACAGATGCTAAAATCTTCAACAAAATATTAGCAAATTTAATCCAGAAATATATTAAAAAGATCATACGCCATTGACCAAGTGGGATTTATTCCAGGGATGAAAGGTTGGTACAATATTCACAAATCAATAAACGTGGGATTTTCTTAAGAATAGTAACTGTGCATGGATGGACCTGGAGAGTATTATGCTAAGCGAAATAAGCCAGTCAGAGAAAGACAAGTATCACATGATCTCACTCATATGTGGAATCTAATGAACAAAATAAACTAATGAGCAAAATAAATCCAGATACAGAAGCATGGAACAGACTGTGAAATATCAGAGGGAAGGTGGAGGTGGGGATGGGTGGGAAGAGATCACCCAAAGAATTTGTATGCATATACACTGAGTGGCCAGATTATTATGACCACCTGATGTTTGTAGGCAAATTAGCCGTAGACTGCATCGTATGGGATATGGAAGCCCAAGGCCTGTTCAAACACCTTTGCTGTCTGCAGTTACCAAGCTAAAACGTCTCCAATTCGCACAGGAACACAAGGATTGGACAGTTGAGCACTGGAAAAAAGTCATGTGGTCCGATGAATCACGTTTCCAGTTGCATCATGCAGATGGCAGAGTGAGAATTTGGCACAAACAGCATGTAAGCATGCACCCCACATGCATGAGTACAACCCTTCAAGCTGGTGGGGGCAGTGTTATGGTTTGGGGCATGTTTCCCTGGCATGATTTGGGCCTTTTAATTCGTGTGGGACAATGTCTGAACAGCACAACATACCTAAATATGTTGCTGATCAAGTTCATCCTATCATGTTGATGACGTATCCCAATGGAGATGGCTTCTTCCAACAAGACAATGCGCCATGCCATGGTGCTTGTATTGTGCAGGAGTGGTTTCAAGAACATGAGGGAGACTTTACCTTGCTTAGGTGGCCCCCACAATCACCAGATCTCAATCCAATTGAGCATTTGTGGGACAAAGTTAAAAGAGCCATCAGGCAGCTGGTTCCACAACCATCAAATCTCACCGAACTGGACAGTGCTATTCATCAGCATGGTGTCAGATTCCTCGCATCACCTTTCAACATCTCGTGGAGTCAATGCCAAGAAGAATCACCGCAGTATTAAAGGCAAAAGGTGGCCCAACGAAGTACTGATGGAGTGGTCATAATAATCTGGCCACTCAGTGTGTGTGTGTGTGTGTGTGTATATATCTATCTCCATCCCACATTCAAAGGCTGTTAAATCATGTTGTTTACCCATATCTTCAGAAAAAAATCACTTCTACTGTTGTGATAAACAACCTGCTTCCCTATTTATAATGGTCTGGCCCTCTAGCAACTTCAGCGCGAAATTATAGCTAATTTGCCTACAAACGTCAGGTGGTCATAATAATCTGGCCACTCAGTATATGTATATATATATGATATTAGTAAGTTTAACATATTACTAAGTATTAATCTTAATTTAGGCTAAGAGAAATGTAAAAAAAATTAGGTCAGATTAAAAGGCACATATACTGTAATCTTCAGAGTAAATTAAGATAGCTAGAGTGATTTTTTAAAAAAATATCCCCCTTTTGGGTTTTATTGCAGTATATTTCATATGCTATAAAATTCACTCATTTTAAGACTACAGCTCAATAATTCAGTTAATTTTTATAGCTATGTAACCATTGCCACAATCTAGTCCTACACTATTTCTATCACCCCCTCCTCCCCAAAACCTTTCAAGCCACTTGCAGTCAATCCACACTTCCAGTACCCCTGCTCTCTCTTTCTATAAATTTCCTTTCCTAGATATTTTACATAATTAAAATCATATAATATGTGATCTTTGGTGTCTGATTTTTCACTAAGCATAAAGTTGCTAAGGTTGTAACATGTTTCAGTATTTCATTCCTTGTTAGTGCTGAATAGTATTCCATTGTATGAATATACCACATTTAGTTTATTCATTCACATTAGCTGAAGGATATTTTCAGCTGTTTCCAGTTTTTGTCTACTATGAGTAATGTTGCTATGAACATTTAGGTACAACCTTTTTGTGGACATATGCTTTCATTTTTCTTGGATAGATTTCTAGGAGTGGAAGTATTGAGTCATATGAAAAGTGCCTATTTTTCCTAAAGTGAAAATATCAATTATTATAAATTTCTGAATATGAAAATACTAGATGTGAGTTAGGAATTCTTCATATGATCTCACGCTCTACCATTAACGACTATATGATGGTTAAAGTGTTTGAGCAAAGCTTAGAACATTTAACTCCATGGAAGTTGATTGTAGATAAGGGAGATACAGATGACGTAGGATAAAAGCTACACCTTTTAAACGGAGACTGTCAAGGTATATATAATGATTATACATAAGTGACATATAATACTAACCCTGAAATTTAATGGGTATCAGAGAGATAATAAAATGGAGAAGGGAAACCCCACAAAATTGAGTGTGGCTATTTAAATTAGTAATACTAAATACACATTTATATTAAATGTCTGGTATGTATGATTGATTACCATCAAGCAAAATAAAAGCTATACATGATACACCCACCACTTATGTGTGCATGTTAAACATATATGCATGCACATATTCACAATAAACTTGATATATGTGAAAATATTTGCTAAATGAACATGTTAAATCTGTTGATTGATTATTAGCACTGAATTAGAAGGAATTCAGCCTGTGGATGGATACACAATAGCATTTTCATAACAGATTCTAATAGGAACCTCTCTTTGTTACAATACAATCTCAAAGTACAGATAAAATAAAATCATCCCAAGAGAAAAAAATATTAAATAACCTAAAAATATTTTAATTTCAGGCTTTTTAGCCAAAATGTAGTCTGTATGAATCCAACATTTGTCATTTATCTATTGAAGAGAGCTCAGCAAAAAAAGTTGGTGGCTGCTTCTATCTGTCTTTTTAAGTCAAAATGCAGGCATTTTAAATATAAAGTGTTCTGAAGAACATGTTTGAAAGCCCAATGTCTGGGTCAAACACCAGACTGAATAAAGATATGCGAGTTTCATCACCACAGAGATAAGCTACATTTTTTTTTTCCTGTTATTGGAGATGGACAAGAGATAAGCTACATTTTAAATTTCTCAATTTTTGGTTATCTCTCAGGAGTTGCTAACCTGAAATGGGCAAGCATCTTCAGAAGCTAGGTGGACCAGAGCAGGGGGGCAGTGCTGGGGGTGGTGGTGATGAGAAAGAGTAATCAATGACAGGACCACTTCATTGTTCCTGTTTTCACAGAGCTGGGAAAAAGTCAGACTGCTTTTGCATCTGATTTCATCTGTGCAGTTAGCTTGATAAACCAACTTAGAAGTACTTATCTGTAACGCAACATCAACCTCACAAAGTTATTTCACTTATTTACACTTTTATTCTTAATTGAATAACTTTTTTTTTTGATAGAATAGCTTTTATAAGAAAACTTCCCTGCCAAGAAGAATTATAAAAGCTAGATTTTTTTTAAAAAGTACCACTTTGAAAGCATAAACTAGGATAAGTAGGTCTCTAGGAGCTGAGGTGGAGAGCTGCAGTCTTTCTTCCTCTTCTACAAGAAAAGGGACCACAACCAGCTGATGTCCAGGTAAAACTCCTTTGGCAAATAGCTACTCCTGAACTAGGGCTCTTTTCTCAGTCGACAGAGAACATCAGCCTACAAGATGCTGGGCCGTACAAGGCCACAGATATTACTACTACTACCATCTTGGAAAATATTTGCCTTTTCCCCTTAACTAATGCTTCACCAAGACACCTAATCCATCAAGACACCTGAGAGATCAAAGTCAGCATGCAACAGTATTCTTAGAAGCGTCAAGATGTGCTATGTAAAAATATAAACTTTACAAAAGATAAATCTGTGCAAAGTCAAGAAATGACTTTGTAAGTGGGCTAAACAGCTTCATTACTTAGGGGATGGTATTAAATACAAATAAAAATAAAACAAGAAAATTTGTTATGAAGTTCAAAAAGTAACTTAACTCTTACCAATTAATTTAATTTACCTGCAAGAATGGCTTAGCAAATATTTTTAATCAACAGTCATTATGTCACAGAAAAGCAAAGTTGGATAAATGGATAGTAGGTGCAGTGCACAATGGTACACACACGAAAAGAAACAAATTACAAGCTCTTTCACAGTATTGCTCATATCTCGTGTTTCATTGAACAATGTTTTCTTGCTAAATTAAATAGGTATTTGGGAAGCAAATTCTAAAACTAACCTGTGGGTCACATTCAATTCTGAAAGTTTGTACTACAAATCTAAGTACAATAGTCCATTGTCTTAATTATAAAGTTTACGGGAGCTCTTCATAAAATTTTTGCTTCAAATACAAATAGTTCAGTACTTTCAATAACACCACTAATGAACCAAGGGCAGTAACAAATTAGTATGCATTCATCTACATTTCCCTGCCTGGTCCCACTGTGGTCACTGGTAGCTATTTATTTAGACCAGTGGTTCTCAACCTTGGATGCACATAAGAATCACCTGGGAATCTTTTAAAAATCCTGATTTCTGGGCCTCATCCTCCAGAAATTCTGTTTCTTTTGTTATGAGATGGGGCCACAACATTAGTAACATAGAAACAGAATTTCCGGAGGATGAGGCCCAGAAATCAGTATTTTAAAAAGATTCCCAGGTGATTCTAATGTGGAGCCAAGGTTGAGAACCACTGATTTAGACAAAGAGCACTGTTAAAATTGTAGCAAATAGCTCTGAAAGGTGGTTCATCAAGCAAACTGTAGGGTAGGTTAATCAAACTCTTAAGTTTTCATTTATTTTATAAAAAGAGGATAAGAAAAGAGAAATGTAAGCAGCGTGAAAAATCTTTATAAATATTAAACATTTATCCTGTTCATACACTAGAGATAAACCCTGAAAAATTAGATTTATTTAAAAGAACAAATAAGCAAATAATTTTCTGTAGCAAGTGGCTACTGTCTGTCTGTTAGGACATTTTCGAACCTGCTTTCCCAAGCATAATCACTAGGCAATCTTCTATCAACAAGTAATAAATTTAAGAGTTTTCAAACAGAGTTCCCTTTCTAAACATGACTTAAGAAGGCTTAACACAATGAATACGGAAAAAGAAATTTTAAAAAACAACCACACAAAAAAATCTATAATTTTACAGTAGAAATAAGTCTAATTAGCTCAAAATTTAAAGAACTGTCCCAATATTTTCCCAATGCTAGTGGTTCACTACATTGTTGAAAGGGCATCATTAAGATATGAAATAGTAAATTATACAGAAATAGCAACATTTCTAGGTTGAATTTTACCGAAGTGAATGAAAAAGCAGAGACTATGGTGTCAAAAACCTGGCTGGAAAACAGCTCTACAACTAAAGCTGCAAGTTTCCATCACTGTAAAAGGGCCCCAAATCTCTCAGGCCTGTGAAAGTTAAAAAAAAACAAACTTATATAATAAAGAGCTAATATGCAAATGGTCGTCATGCCCTCGTGCAGGGGCCGGGTCCCTGAGGCTGCGCCCCCTCCTCCCACCCCAGTGCCGGGGGACCCAAGGCTGTGCCCCCCCCCACCCTGAGGGGCTTGATGGGGGTGGGGACAGCCGGGTCTGGGTCTCTCGCGATTTCAAGGCACGCAAGGGTGGGCGGGGACTTAACTCTGGGTCCTGTGGCATGCCCCAGACTCTGACAGGAGGGAGATTTTCATATACATTTTACTGATTTTCTTTCACCTCTGACACTTCTATTATAGAGAAAGGGCAAATAGCAATATTAAAATATTTCCTCTAATTCCCTTTTAATGTGCATGAATTTCGTGCACCAGGCCACTAGTGTAGTTATAAGAAGTCCTATTTAAAAATAATTTTTATTCATTTTAAGAACTGTCCTAGAATGTTTGACAAATCGAAATTTGTCATCTCTCTCTAAAGCTGTATAAATTGCACCAAATCATAAAAGCACTGTTCCATACTCCACAATTTAATAATCTGATGGTAGGAATAAAAACACAAAAACAACAGGAAACAGAACCATAAGAGTAATCACTCTCAAGGTCTTGGATGGATATATATATATATATATATATATATATATATATATATATCCATATCCCTAATATGCAAACAGACCAAACGGTGGAACTGAAAAACCGAACAAAACAACTGGTCACTATGATGTGTGCTGACCACCAGGGGGCACACACGGAACATGGCAGGCGTTGGCTACGGTGGGATGGTGGAGCAGGTGAGCGGGGGCACCAGACCAAGGTGGGGCGCTGGTTGCTGTCATTGGGGTGAGCCTCTGGTAGCTATTGAAAATTCTTTGCTCACATGCGCCATGGTCCCTCGTACATGCTGCTGGCACTGGAGCCACCGCTCGCACCTGCTGCCGGCACCAGCCTCGATTGCCCCTCAGGGTTTCTCCATCTCCTCCTGCTAAGGGGCGACTGGGGCCAGCAGTTACCTCTTGCACCTGCGAAAGCACCATGCGCTGTGAGTGCATGGGAACTGTAGCGGCAGGAGAGTGGCTGCCAGCAGGCGGGGATGGGGGGCCGCGGAGGGAGGGGTCAGGTGGGGGCATGGAGCATGGGCCGAGACCCGCCCCAGTGCCCACCGCAGCCTCATGCCCCACAGTTCCTTTGAAGGTGTACAAATTCGTGGACTGGGACCCTAGTGAGATTATAACAAGTATAGGAAAGAAGACCTGTATTATAGAAGTATTATAATTCAGTGGTTAAGAGCATAGATTTAAGCCCTAACTGGTTTGGCTCAGTGGATAGAGCATCAGCCGGCAGACTCAAGGGTCCCAGGTTCGATTCCGGACAAGGGCATGTACCTTGGTTGCAAGCACATACCCAGTAGGGAGTGTGCAGAAAGCAGCTGATCGATGCTTCTCTCTCATCAATGTTTCTAACTCTGTATCTCTCTCCCTTCCTCTCTGCAAAAAAAATCAATAAAATACATTTTAAAAAAGCACAGATTTAAGAGCCAATCAATCCTATCTTTGCCGTTTACTAGATTTGACCTTAAGCATCTGTGTCAGCTTCCCATCTGTGAAATAACATCTACTCTAGATGCCAGTCCACACATTCCACTTCTAAACTTAAAAGAACATCTTTAATAAGACCAAGTCCTCTGCCAAGAACAACTATAAAAGCTGGATGAAAATAAAAAGCTACCACCTCACACACATCAAGATGGCTATTGTCAAAAAACAAAATAAAACAAAACCAAAACTACAAAAAATAACAAGTACTGGGGAAGGATATGAATAAATTGAAGCTCCTGAGCAGTCTTAAAGAAATATTTGCATACCTGTATTCACAGTAGCATTATTCAAAATAAACAAAGGGTAAAAACTACCTAAGTGTCCAGTTATAAATGAATGGATAAACAAAGTGTATTATATACATTCAACAGAATTATTATTCATCCTTAAAAAGGAAGGGAATTCTGACACATGCTAGAACTTTGAGTTACAAAAGGTCAAGTACTCTAATTCCATTTATATGACATCTAGAGTGGTCAGATTTATAGAGACAGGAAGTACAATGGTGGTGACCAGGCATTGAAATGAAGAGTGAATGGGTAGTTGTTATTTAATGGGTACAGAGTATTAGTTTTGCATGATCAAAGTTCTGGAGGTGGGTAGAGGTGACAGTTGCATGACAGTATGAATACATTTAATATCTATGAACTGTACACTTAAAAATAGTTAAGATAACAATTTTGTTATGTTTATCCTATCTATTAATAGAGAAACATGGTAATTAACCATAACTTCGCTACCCTTACCATTGGCTAATCAGGGAGATATGCAAATTAACTGTCAACCAAGATGGCGGCTGGCAGCCAGGCAGCTGAAGACAACAGGAGGCTTGCTTGCTCCAGTGATGGAGGAAGTCAAGGTTCCCCGCCTGCCACTGCAGGCCTCTGAGCTTGCACTCTAAGAAACAATGTTACAATTATAGAACCCAAACAAACCCAGATACCTGCTTTCAGCAGCCGAGGTCTCTGAGCTGGAGCCGAGCCTCAGAGCTAAAGCCGGCTCTCAGCTCCAGTGACAGCCATAGAAGGTAAATAAATCCCAGAATAAAATAAAAAAAAACAAACAGAAAAAAAGGAGAGGTTGGGAGCTTCAGTCATCCACCAACCTGAAAACGGCCCTCAGCCCCTCACCCAGACTGGCCAGGCACCCCAGTGGGGACCCCCACCCTGATCCGGGACACCCTTCAGGGCAAACCAGCCCACCCGTGCACTAGGCCTCTAACCTATATAGTAAAAGGGTAATATGAAAACTGACCCTAACAGCAGAAAGACTGGGAATGACTGGTCACTATGACACATACTGACCACCAGGGGGCAGACTCTCAATGCAGGAGCTGCCCTCTGGTGGTCAGGTTGCTCTCACATGGGAGGAGCTCTGCTCAGCCACAAGCCAGGCTGATGGCTGCCAGTACAGCGGTGGTGGGAGCCTCTCCTGCCTCCTCAGCAGTGCTAAGGATGTCCAACTGCAGTTTAGGCCTGCTCCCCGCTGGCAAGTGGACATCCCCCAAGGGCTGCCGGGCTGCCAGAGGGATGTCTGATTGCCATCTTAGGCCCAATCCTCGGCCTAAGCCAGCAGGTGGTCATCCCCTGAGGGGTCCCAGACTGCGAGAGGGCACAGGCCTGGCTGAGGGACCCTCCCTCCCCCTCGAGTGCACAAATTTTTGTGCACCGGGCCTCTAGTTATACAATTATTTTTTAAAAAGCTAACAATTTAAAAGCACCAAAGAACAACAAAGACAACCTGGAATTGTGGGGTCTAGATCTGGAGAGAAGGTAAGTATACTGAGAGGAGCCCCACATTCACCTTTACTCATTCCCTTGGGCCATCTGTTTTATCTGGAGGACTGGAAATAGGACAACAAGCAGAAAGTCACAGGTGGGCTGGCTATCAAGCAGCTAGAACTCATGAGGGTTCAAAGGCTGCAGAAGAGAGAAATCCAAGTAAGAACCAGAAATTCGGCAAATAATTTTCATTAAAGTGTTCACTGACATATTACCTACGCATGGATGAGACACCAAAACACCAAAGAGCAGCACTGGAAGGCAAAAGAGCTGAACAGAGACTGTTGGCCTACTTGCGGTGGTGAAGAGACAAAAGTTGGAATTCAAGGCACAGTTATGTAGAGAGCAAACTGATAAACACCTCTGGCTTTCACCTGAGACCCCAGAAGGGCTATTCCCAGTGAGCAGACATATGCCCTGGAAATAGAGGCAAACTAAAAATAGACCAATCTTAACATAGCCTAAAAGCCAGCTTCAACAAACTCATAGTGATCTGCCCATACTGTACCTGCTAGCCCAAAGAAAATTATATTTCCCTTTAAGAAAGGTAGTCTCCACATTTTTCATATAGTGTTGGTAAAAGTACCAGGTTTGTTCTCCCACCAAAATAAAACACCCCAGGGTCAAATGTCTGAAAACACCCCAGGAAGTCAGAAGTATTCTAAGACTCATACAATGAGGAAGTAGTTGAAAACAAAACAAAACTAATATAAAGAAAACTATAAGTCAAGGATCTGTACTGTAATCACTAAGATAACCACTAAAATAATTTTAAAAGACTATATAATTAACAGCTAATGGGGAAGGAGAATGGGGCAATAAAACATATTTGATGCACCTATAGTGGGATGGCAAATTTAAATCCAAAGATATCAATAATTACATTAATGTAAATGAACTATATGCTTCAATTTAAAAACAAAGATTATTAGATGGGTTTAAAAGGCATAATATTACTATGTGGTGCTTGCGAGTGAAATATAAGGACACAGAAAGGTGGAAAGGAAAAGATGTTAAGAAATTCTCCATGCAAGCATTTATCAAAGAAAGCTCATAAAATAATACAATACAAAGTAGACTTTAAGGCAAGAATCATTAATAGAGATATAGAATATTTCATAATAATTCAACAGAAAGATAAAATGATCCTAAATTTATATTCATTTTGTAACAAAACTTCCAAATATATAAACTAAAAGAACTAGACAAATCAAAATTTATAATAAATGATATTACAAATCTAAAGATATTAACATTTCTTAATAGGTGATAAGACAAGTAGACAATAAAAATTAGTGTGAAAGATTTGAACATAGTTAATAAATTTGACCAAACTGATATGTATGCAACACTATCTAACAATTGCAGACAAAAACTGGAATTAACTGAAATTTAAAACTTTTCTTCAAAAATACTATTAAGAGAAATGCAAGCCCAGAATGAAAGACAATATTTCACATACATACATCTGACAAAGAATATCTATCTAGAACAGCGGTTCTCAACCTGTGGGTCGCGAACCCTTTGGGGGTCGAACCACCTTTCACAGGGGTCACCTAAGACCACCAGAAAAACACATATATAATTACATATTGTTTTTGTGATTAATCACTATGCTTTAATTATGTTCAATTTCTAACAATGAAATTGGGGGTCACCACAACATGAGGAATTGTATTAAAGGGTCGCAGCATTAGGAAGGTTGAGAACCACTGATCTAGAATATATAATGAACTTCCAAAACCCTCCAGGAAACTCACATTAAAAATAAATGGGCAAAAATGATTTATGTACTTTTTATATTCTATAGCAACAAAAATGTTTTCAAAAATTAGAAGAACAGTTTCAAATTAGTGTAGGGCTAGTGTACCATCAAGTGGATAGATGAACTGCTAGGGTATCTGATTTTTTGGTGAGTTTCTATGTAGTATGATAATAATATTTTTAAATAACTTCTAATGACAATTAGGAATCTAAATCTTAAAAAGTCAATTTTTCAATGAGGATTTTAATACTAGATTCAAAATTAAAAAATAAGAAACATAGAATACAAAGGATTTCCAATGTTCTTCGATAGCTTACATAAGTGATTTTCAACCAGTGTCCCAAGCATTTTTAAAATATGCAATGCCTGACTATTTTAGGGGCAATGACTTCTTTTCCCTCAGACTGTCAAATAAGAAAATGACAACACTGCTTCTTGGCCTTTTAGCTAAGATCAAGTGTAAAAATATGACAACAGTCAACACAACAATAGCCATCTGGTGTGAATGAATTAAAATTGTATCTATTTTTTTTTGTCAGATTGGCAATATATATATTTTTTGCTGAGCTCTAGAATTTTAGTAATTAGTTAATGAGTGCCATGAGACTGAAAATTGTTGGCATAAATCAGAGAGGGAGTCACTATTACTAAATTAGGCTTGGGAAACTAGGATTATCTGCCCAGTTTTCCATATCATAAAAATTTCCCAATGACAGAAGAACCTGAAAAAAGGAAACACAGGTTTTTAGAACAGGGCTTGATACAGAATACACACTTGATGTATACTTGCTGAATGAATGAATTTATCCTCATAAATACAAAGGTGAATGAATGTTAGCTCAATTCAGTAAATTATCAAATTCTTTTAAGCAGAATCCATAATAATAAAAGTGTAATATGCTAATTAGACCAGATGTCCTACCAGATGAAGCTGGGGCTGTGAGGGAAGCCTGGGTCCCGGGTGCCAGAGGGAAACTGGTGCTGGCAGCCGGGGAAAGGAAGGGCTACTCTTGCACGAATTTCATGCATGGGGCCTCTAGCTTATACATAATTACACATATACAGTAGAGGCCCAGTGCACAAAATTCATGCACAGGAGGGGGGGGGCAGGGGAGATCCCTCAGCCAGGCCTGTACCCTCTCACAATCCAGGACTTCCCCCTCCCAATCTGGGACTGCTGGCTTCTAATCGCTCACCTTCCTGTCAGCCTGATCATGCCTAACAACTCTGCCTACCTGCCTGATCACCCCTAATCACTCTGCCTGCCTGATCGCCCCTAACCCCTCTGCCTGCCTGCCTGATCACCCCTAACCACTCGCCTGCCTGCCTGGTTGCCCCTAAACACTCTGCCTGCCTGATTGCCCCTAACCGCCCCTGCCTCAGCCCCTGCCGCGGCGGCTTCATCCAGAAGGACGTCTGGAAGGACGTCTGGAAGGTCATTCGGCTGTCTGGTCTAATTAGCATGTTACGCTTTTATTATTATAGATAATTCTTCTGCAATGAGGTGGAGACCATAAGCTTTGGAATAAAAAGACTTCACTACTTCAGTAATGTTAGTAACGGTGTGCTCTTGGCAGGCTAATCTAACTTCAGTTTATTCATTTGCAAAATGGAGAATATGATACTCACCTGGAAGTTCAGGTATTTAAAACATTTTGACAGAGATATAGTCATGTAGTAAATGATATTTGTTGATTTGTATTTTTACTTTTTCAAATAAATAGAAATTTTATTGCTTTCCCAAACTACAATAAAAGTATTGTAGAAACATAAATTGATATAAATTAATATACTCAAGGTGCTTAAAATAGTGCCTGGCACAACTAAGAGCTGTGAAAATGCTATCTGCTATTACATGGAAGAGTACTGGGTAAACTCATAGTCAACCAAGGCTCTATCAACACACCTTAAGAGTTGTTGAAGACACTACCATTAATAGTAATCTACCCACAACTTCGGTTTTTCCTTCATCACCATGCGCTAGATATCATGTGTAGCTATTCACTTTGTTTTAAAATGGTATAAAACTTCAGAGCAGAAAGAGCTCTAAAACTTAAAATGATCTAATCAACACATCTTCCAATCATATCCCATAGATAGGCTTCAGGGAAACAACCCATTAATCCCTTGTAAATGCATATATAAAAGGATATGTTGTGTGGTGTGTGCATGCACACACACACGTCTTCTAGGAAAGGGCCCATGAATTTTGAACATTCTTCAAGGGGTGTCTAACCCCCCAAAAGATAAGAACCAGAGCTCTTACCCAGTAAATATAATTTATTTTCCTTATAGATGAGGAAACAGAGTCTTACCTCAAGAGGTTAAATGACTTAAGCAAATTAGTGACAAAGTAGGAACTAAAGCTGAATATCTCATTAAGTATTTTTCTCACTACTCCAAATTTCCTATATATATATATATAGTATTGGGGGCATCTGCTTTATGTATAAAAATTTCACTTCCTTTCTTACATTAACAAATATGTGCTCTATTTCTGACTGTACCATAGGACCTACTTCATGTTGAATATATATCTGCCTCCCTAAACTCAATGTCATGGACTGCTTGCTATACCATCATTGCACAAACAGAAAAACAGCTTACAGGTCATATTTAAGGTGTTCGTGGTTCCATTAGTTTGAAACAGAAACTACTGAGATGGAAGGCAATGAAAAATTCCCAATTTTCAAGTACAACACGCTTAACCTTTAAAGTATTTATGACGATGCCCTGGTTTTATTTTTCATTAAGGGTTAGTGCTTGGCTTTTGATCTAACCATAAAAAGATGCCAAGGTATTATATCATCAGTCACAAACTAGAGCACACATGGGGAAAGCCTGTCTTGAACAGACTCCTCTTACAAAAGCAGTCAGTGAAAATTCTGAACAGGTGTGAAGCTTAATAGCCCCAAAGCCATTGAATCCACTTCCTTCTAAGATATCATTTTGAAAGAGAGCGAGTGCTGAGAAGATTCTTAAGCAACCTATCTGTGTTCTCCTAGAATATAACTACTTTCAAATTTCTCTAAATGTGTAAACTTCTCTTTCACGTAACTATCAGCAACACAGCAGTAAATATCAACACGAAGCAGATTGTTATTGTAGATCACGCAGGGTGAACAAAGGGTAAAGTATTTAACTGCAATCAGTGTTTGACTATATTCTGTGCAGTGAGAAAACCTGAAGTCATTTTCAAGGTCCACCATTTCTTACTTCTTTTCAGTCGGGTCAAGTTTCAAAACTTTCTAAATCTCCATTTTCCGGCTAATGAAAAGAAAATAGGATTCCACCGAGTCTCCTATCTAACCCCTCCGGGACTTCTGTGAGGATCAAATGAGATGAGGCATGGAAAAATGCTTCACAGACATTTGGTTAAAGTGTAAATGTTTGCACCTGGCTATAAAGCAAGTCAAGTTCCTGGACGAAGAAACTGCAAGGAGGCTAGTTCAGGGGTGAGCAAACTTTTTGACTCGAGGGCCACAATGGGTTCTTAAACTGGACCGGAGGGCCGGAACAAAAGCATGGATGGAGTGTTTGTGTGAACTAATATAAATTCAAAGTAAACATCATTACATAAAAGGGTACGGTCTTTTTTTTTTTTTTTTTTAGTTTTATTCATTTAAACAGGCCGGATTCGGCCCGCAGGCCGTAGTTTTCCCACGGCTGCTCTAGGGAGAGGAAGCTGGTGCCCACAGCCACTGTTTCCAGGCTGGGCTGGGGGCCACATTTTTCACTAGGGGATTTTGGCAGTGTTGGTTGGGATTTGGTGGGGTGTTGCTCTGGGGTGGTGGTGGGGCCTGTGTCCCACTTGGGGGAAGGCGAGTGTTGCTTTGTGGGCACCAGGTCTGCAGTGCCATTTCTCTGTGTTGAGCATCTGTTCCCTAGTGGTCAGTGTGCGTCATAGTGACTGGTGGGAGGGTTAGACAGTATATTAGCCTTTTTATATATAGACTAGAGGCCCGATGCACGAAGATTTGTGCAAGAATGGGCCTTCCTTCCCGTGGCTGCCGGCATCGCCTTTGCTCTTGCTGGAGCCGCCATTCCGCATTTGCTCCAGCCCGGAACCGCCTTTCTGCCTTCCCTTGCTGCCCAGAGGCCTGGAGTGGCTGGGGCGGTGTGGAAGGCCTGCGGCGTCACCATGGCGACGACGCAAATGTCCTGCCCCACCCCAGATGCTCCGTGCCAGTACATGCAAATTAATCTGCCATCTTTGTTGGGTTAATTTGCATACTCATTCCTGATTGGCTGGTGGGCGTCATGAAGGTACTGTCAATTTGCATCTTCTCTTTTATTAGTGTAGACATTTCTAAACTAAAATCAGTTTCACTGGACTACAAGTGAAGGTGTCTACAGGGCCTGTTCCTTTTTTAGGCTCTGATGGGGGGAATCCACTTTCTTGCCTTTTTCAGCTTCTAGTGGCCCATGCATTCCTTGGCTGTGGCCCTCCTCCAACTCCAAAGCTTATCAATCCCATCTCTGCCTCTGTCAGCACACTGCCTTCTCCTTTGTCTCTGAACCTCCTGCCACCCACTCGGATAAGAACCCTGTGATCTCTTTGGGCCCAGCAGGACAACCTAGGATAATCTTCTCACCTCAAGATCCTTAACCTAATCACACCTGCCAAAGTGCCCTTTGCCTTTTAAGGTAACAATCTTTAGGTTCCAGGGATTAGTCATGGACATATTAGGGGGATGGGGGGGCAGGACCATTATTCAGTTTTCCACATTCCTCAACACCTTACATGCCTGTCACCCTAAACCAGCAATTTTCAACCCTTTTCATCTCATGACATAGGTAAACTAATTACTAAGATTTTGCAGGACACCCAAATATCCATTATATATTTTGCCAATCTGACAAAAAAAAAGATATAATTTTGATTCATTCACACCTGATGGCTATTGTTGTGTTGGCTGTTGTCATTTTGTTATTTGATAATCTAAGAGATCTCTGCCTCCGAGTAATAGTCAGGTATTGCGTGTTTTAAAACTTCTAGCAGCACACTGATTGGAAATCACTGTTCTAAACTAATGGTCCCCTTTCTATTTACTAGGAAAAGCATCAGTGGAGACTTTCTCAGGTCCTCTCCACAAACTTGTTGCTACTTTCTACCTCACCTCTTTACCCATCCTTAATGACTTTCCAAATACCTCAAAGAAGCACTGATCCTCCTTTCCCCGGTTAACTCCACCTCCCCCCCCCCCCCCATGATTTTGAATGTATGGCCTTTTGTCTTTAAGACTAATCAGCAATACTACCATATCTTTGCAGTTTGTAAAAATGACTGGACATATAGACAAATTTGAGTAAAAACATAAAAAGACCTTTGGAAATTCACCATAGTTTTAGGCAGAAAACTCATTATTAATTTTCTGTCATCCTATATATGACAGAAAATATTTTCCTCTTTCCTTTTACATTAATTCTAATAACTCAAAGTTATCTATAGAATAACATTGATAATTTAATCTCACCCTAATATTGTTCAATGCTTTTTTTAAAATATATGTTATTGATTTTTTACAGAGAAGAAGGGAGAGGGATAGTTAGAAACATTGATGAGAGAGAAACATCGATCAGCTGCCTCCTGCACACCTCCCACTGGGGATGTGCCTGCAACCTAGGTACATGCCCTTGACCGGAATCGAACCTGGGACCTTTCAGTCCACAGGCTGACACTCTATCCACTGAGCCAAACTGGTTAGAGCTTGTACAATGTTTTAATGGCAAAAAACACCACTAGTCATGGATTATAATAATTAAATAACCTATATTGCAACAAATTTTTTCCATAAAATATTTTAAAAATTTCCCCAATCATTAATCTTTTAAACAATTAAAACTGAAAATTGAGCAATGCTAAACCAATCTTAAAAGTTTAACATCTTAATTGTTCTTTAAGGAAAAAATGAATTAAAAATAACTAATTTAAGTAAAGCAGAGATTATAAACTCTATTGCCTTTAGAAGCTAAGTTCTAAAGGATAAGTAGGAGCAAATCACATACAGAGAGGAACATTCTAGAAACATTTCCAGACGAAAGACATGTGTGATGATTCCAAGATGAGAGAGAAGAATCTCAGCAGGGAAGCAACATGATCACATGCTTGAAAATAGTAACCCTAGGAGCAATATTGAAAAGAGAATAGAGAAGAGCACAATGAATGTTGTAAGACTAGTTATAGAATGGAGAGAAATGAAGGTGCTCTGGTCTCGGGGAGATCTAAAAACAGAACTGCAGATTCTAGAAATATATGATGGAGAAAGAGAGGGAGAAAAACTGACAATAGTAAGTCCCAGGTTTCTGGCATAAACGAATAAAATGACACTGATTAGGAGCTCACTTGGAAATGCCAAGTTTGAAATACCTCTCAGACAATGAAGGGAGCCATCAACTAGACAAATGACTATGAATATGAATCTCAGAGACTGAGGCTGGAGACCTAATTTGGGAATCATCTGCACAGAGGCACCAAATAAAGTTAGGTGTACCAGGAGAAGGAAAACTAGGAAGAAGCTTCAGGAATGCCTTTATCTAAGAGTCAGAGGAGACGGAGTAGTGGCTGAGAAGGAAAAGTCAGAAAGGTAGGAGCATACAAAGGGAGTGAGTGCTTTGTCACAGTAATTAAGAACCCAACATGTTAGGAGAAAAGACTGGTCATATGTGCCAAATACTGCTGAAAGATATCCAGGAGCATGATAACTAGCAGCGATCTTTGCCTTCATACATACGCAGATATGGTGATCTTGATAAGGGCAAGACTGAACAGAATTGTTCAGATAAAAATGCAAAATAAAGAGAATGAAAATTTGAATCGTTGAGACAGAAGCTTAACTGGAACATATTCAAAGCAAATGAAAGATGAGAAAAGGGAAAGAACAAGTGTCAACAGTTCTTATAAGACATTTTAGTTGTGAATGGAAATGCAGAGGTCCAAAAGAAAACTCAGAAGATTTTGAGGAAGTGAATGGCCCAAACATATTTAAGCTGATAAGATCGAGTAAAAAGGCAGAACCTGAAGATACTTCACGTTTTTCACAAGATAGAAAGAGATGTGATCTTTAATACAGGTGGAAGACTGGCCTTTGCCAGAGAGACACTACCCTCCATTAAAAAAGGAAGGAAAAAGAAAAACACAAAAGGGGAGAAAATACAGGTGAAACTGTAGATTCAGTGGCATGACACAGTTTCTACCTTATGCTTTCTTTTTTCTCTGAGAGGTAGAAGGCAAGGCACTTGTTAACAGTGAAGTGACCAGTAGGAAAGCTGGAGGTTTGAAGAGAACTATTTCAAAGTGGTGGAATGAGCTGACTAGAGAGAGTCTGCCGGGTAGTGTGGAGGGCTGACAGGAGGTTTGTGACTATGTACAAAGTGGCACTCATCTACCCTTGTGGGATTTCCTCCAGGAGAGGCCCAAGAAAGATTTAAGTGGCTGGGTTTATCCATAGTTTTAGCACTACCAGATGCGTTTGTTGAAAGGTTGAAGGGATGAGAAATATTAATACTAGTTAATTTTTACTGAGCACATTATAGTCCGGGGCCTTGCTAGTGCTTTATATGAATGGCCCCTTTAAGCCTCATGACTATCCCTACCAAGTTGGTACCATATTATTTTCATTTTATAAATGAGGAAGCTGAGGAATGAATTTGACAATCAATGTTCACATAACAGCTAGCATTCAAGGTTTGAGATTTCATGAGGAAAAAAAAATTGAAATAAAACAAATTTTAAAAATAACCTGATATAAGATTGTGTTGTGTAATTTTAAAAATACTTCTGAATCAGAACAATGGACCATGAAATTACAAGTCGTTTTCTTAGTGTTAGACAGTTTTAGAATTTAAAGACTCACCAAATCCAGAACTTTAAGAGAACAGCAATAAACTTATTTCACATTTATATCCCAGACATGATATATTTTCTTATGCTAATCATTGCCTCAAATGTCAACACATGAATCTATATCCTGAAGAAAGTGAAAATAAGGCTCAGAAAGACTAAACAATGTGTTACACCTTTTATCAAACCCCTGAAAAATGAAGTATCCTATCACTGACCCCCTTCCCTTGTCACTAGGTCTACAAAACCACGAGTAATAGGCCTGACTGAATTAATTAGCAGAACAAGAAACTTTTTAGCTGTTTGCTCTCACTGAAAATTATTTCCAAACATTACTTTATTCTATCAAGTGAAAGAAACTAGGTAAATTTTCACCATTGTATTACAACTAAAGAAAACAGAATAAAAATTTGAAAAGCAAAGAGTAAATGCTTAGAAGAAAATCATTCTTTCCAATTTCCAAACGTGAACACTGAAGCAACAAGATGTTATCAGACTTGGTAATTTTGCAGTGACAGAATAATTAAGCAGCTTAATCAATTTTGTTTCATTCTATCATCATACTAAAGTTAAAAAAAAAACTGATAGTTTAATCTTGAAAGTAATTAAACACCTTCGCTCATCAGTGTTTTCCAAACTGTCCTGCTGAAAAGATATTTTTCTTGACTGACAGAAACAAAAAAACAGTAATAGGTGAAAAATAGAATATATATCTGAAGAATATAAATACTGAAAGCATTTACCATTAAGAAAGATAGATGGCAGCTATTAGAGTATAATTATCACTAAAGTATTTCTATTAATGACATCCCCTGTCAGTAAAGATATGAAGACATTATAAATTTGTAACAGAATATTCACCTTTCATTTATCATGTTGTCATTCAACCACCTTTAGTCAAAAGAGATACTAATAAAGCTTTTTGGTATTTCCCATTCTAAAGCAAAAATGCTAGATATTCAGAAAAAAATTACAACTTTCCCTTCCAGTCTTTCATTCTAATCATAAAGTACATAAACACTATATAAACTAACATGACCCTTGCTAGGGCAATATTGTTTATTTTTTTAAAAGCACCTTCCACACTGACATATATTATTCAACTACATGTAACAAAGAAAACATTGTTTTGAAATGCCTAACTTCTTAAAGGGAAAACAATAAAAAAAACTCTACTTACCATATACATTAGTATGTCTCTAATCATCACCATAGCTGTTTGATGATCATTCCAAGCTTGATTTAGCGTTTGAAGAAAGTTGTTATTCAATGAATTAAGTACATCCTCTCGCACCTATTAACAGAAGAGTTCATTGCAGTTTGTTAATACACACACATATGTGCACGTACTCATATGTAACATGCACTTATTTCTGTTCAATAAAATAATAAAGTGGACTCTTCAATTTTAAATTAAAAAATATGTTATAGACCAAGTAGAAACATTTTAAGCTATAATATGTTATGTACAGATGACTAACAAATGTGTTTTGTATAGTCCAAGCCCTTTCCCTTGATCTTCAGAATCAAAAAGCAATCTCTTGGGCATTTTTTAACATCACAGTAAAAAAAAAATAAAAAATGAAAAATCCTAAATACTTATATGAACTAAAAGGCTCTATCTGTAGAATTGGCCCCGGGGCTATTGCTCCAATTTTACCTTCCCTCCCCCATTTTTGAAGAAATAGTGAGACCACTGATTCCTGAGTGAAATTACCTAGGCTAGAATCCCAGCTCCCTGACTAGCTGTATGACTTTGGATACATTATTTAATCTCTATGCTTCAGTTTCCTAATATGTGAAATAGTGTCCATTTTGTAGGATTACTGAAAGGATTAAATTAACACTTGTAAATACTTAGAACAGTGTCTGGCACTCATTAAACACTCTAGCTACAATGGAGCTGCATACAGAAAATGTGTTCTGCCATTTCTTTTGCCTTGATTCACAGCTCACTCCCTCACTTTTTTCTCTTCAAGTCCTACCTCCAGTTTTTCCCTGACCACCCTATTTCAAACAACAACCTCTACCTTTACTCCTTAACCCTACAGTTTATTTTTCCTCACAGAACTCATCAGTAGGTACTGTATTACTAGTTTCTTGTTTCTCACATCAAAATGTAAGCTCCATAGCATCAGGGATTCTGTCCTTTCCATGTATATCTCCTACACCTACAATTGTGTCTGGCATATGTAAGATATTTTATTTTATCCCCACCCACCAATACCATGATCCACTTCCAACATGGTAAGCGCTTTCAGTGTATCTATCTGCCTTTGCACGTAAGTTCCCTGAGTCTGAAATGTTTTCCTAATGCAATCCTGATAATACTACGCAGATTTCAAGACTTCCTTCACATAACCACAAGCATACTGCCACCTTCTCCAATAAGAGGTTACTGACCACTACTACTTCCTGCTATGCTATCAGTCTAATGGAAAGAGTATTTAACTAGGAAACAGAATCTAGATTCTGGTTCTAGCTTTATCATGAAGAAGTGTGCTTGTCTTCTAGGTTCCTATAACTCTTGTTGTACTATACTACCAAACTCTCCAGTTATTCAAATCGAACTAATCCTCCATGGTCTCGCTCAACTGTCAATACTCCAACCTAACAGATAGCTTTATCTCCAAACATCCTTTACTATAGACAATCTACAGTAGTAAACAATTTTTCAGGTTGGGAGAATCTGAAGTCATGGTGTTTTTTGAGAAACAAATATAATACATGTATTAAAATATATAGATATCTATGAACCTAAGTTCTAAACAAAAGAAATTAAAAAGGTCATTGAGTATTAGAACTAGTATAAACAAGTGATTGGAAGTACCAAACACTGAAAGAAAATACACATAACGCACTAATCCCAACACACAGGAGAATAAGCTCAAATAGGAAAAAACTAATTTATTTTTTCTTATATAATAGAGGAAAAGAGGTATTCAAGAGATATTAGTGATGGGACAATATGTCTAGTCTATAGTCTACTAAACATAGAGTATAAAAACCATTAGCTTATACTACATAACTTAAAATTTTATTATATATTTAATCTTTTGTTCACAACTGTATTTTGTCTTGTACATAAGATGCATTTTGAAGCTTTTGGACTTCAAAATCACCCAGAAATTATTCCATAAATATGCTGACTATATCAAAAGTGATAAATATCCATGTCGGTTAGTTGAAAGCACTGTGTTTAACAAATACTATTATGCAAAGTAGATAAAATAAATCATTTATTTCAACTTACTAAGTCTACCAATTGTCAGATACAAATTTCCAAGGTAGCTAAGACTAAAAAAAAGAAACAACCATCAACACAGCAAGTTGAAAATGTAGCTATATACAAATTCTTCGCCACACTTCATATTCTTTCACTGAAACACTAAATTCTGAGGGTCAATTAAATTAAAATCATGAAAACACTAGAGAAATTGCACAATGTAACAAAAATAAAATGGTATATTCCAAACACCAAGAATATCTAACAATTAATTATTCTTAAGGACTTAAGTAAACTCTGTATACCCCTTTGTTATAAAAATCAAGTTATGTGTTACCTACATTAAAGTCACCCTGATTTGGGGACACAAAAATGTGCTTGGTATATTTCATTCATATAAAAATGTGTTTAGATGAATGCA
Source organism: Myotis daubentonii (assembly GCF_963259705.1). NCBI lineage: Eukaryota > Metazoa > Chordata > Mammalia > Chiroptera > Vespertilionidae > Myotis > Myotis daubentonii. The sequence continues at coordinate 26,590,017 of NC_081846.1, forward strand.
AAAGTGACCAATTAAACAGTTCTAAAATAAACCATGTTTTTCAAAATCACTAATACTCTTTAAAATAAAATCAACAAGCATCTATATATTTAAATAATATGATCAACTACACAATGTGTCATAAATAAAACTTTATTTGCATTACACTTCAAAAATTATCCTCACAAATCAATAAGTGCATATTACTTAGCAAAAAAAGCTATTAAGAGCTAATTTTGTTAAATTTATTTTTGAATGACTATGCATATACACACATACCTAAGACAAAGTAAATGTCTTACATATACTTGTTGTAATTGTCTCTTAATTATTCAAATCACTCTATAAGCAAAAAATTATTTCTTTAATACTACCCCCCAAAATATCTTTCTACTCTGATACATCAAAAGTGAATGGATATTTTTTCAAATATGTATCATAAAGTGGTAGCAATCAGATGAAAATACAACCTTTATGAAAATTAAAACAGGCTTTTTAAATGAAAAGATGGCATATAAATGAAAAACATACACTAAATGGAAAAAGCCTCATTTTACAAAGTATTAATGTAACAATACAGACATTTTGAAAAAGAGAAAGTGGGGGCTGTGTATGTGTGTGTAACATTGTTAGTCTCACACTCAACACAACCATTAATTTCTGCACCAGAAAAGGCAAATGGGAAGGAACCCTGCTATAGAGGTGATCTTAGGATCAAAAGGGCCTGCTGACAAGTATAACCGGTAGTATTACTTAAGAAGACCTCTAAGAAGGTTACTCAGTTGAAGAGTTGGAATTTGAACGGTGAGACAAGCAAGAACAAGTAACAAAGCCATGGAAAGGTGATAAAAGTATAGGGTCAGCTGTGACAGGATAAAACGAGCCATTGAAAACTGGCTGCGCATGGTACTTAGCTTTGAAAGGATAAAGCAATGCACAGGTAATAGTTCAAAACAGATCACAAACCTGGTGAATATTTAGAATCATCTGAGAGTGCCAGGAGTTGGTTAACAACTAGAACTTGTGTTCCTATAAAACTGAAAGCTCACATTCGTATACTGGCCTCGATGCCTTTTTATTGAATATTATATGCTTCTAATATACCTGAGTACAAAGGTTTATAATTGACTTATAAATTGAAATTTTATTTTCTAATCCTTTAGTTTTGAGGAAATCAGTAACATCACTTTAAAACATTTTGGGACCGAATTGGCGAAATTGCTCAGCTGGTGAGACGGTTTGCAGCCGGGAAGAGCAGAACTCCCCTGGAAAGGTAAAAAAACCAGGGATTTGGGCAGGAAAGTTTGCCAGACCTCTGAGCCCAGAGGGTCGGAGGGAGACCGCGTGGCAGACAGCCGCGTCCCTTGGGACAGGCACAGCCCCTGACGGGGGAAAGGAGAACCCCGGGATTCCTGGCGCCACCAGGGAAATTGAGAGCTGGGTTCTGTGATCACTGAGAACTGAGCCTAAAGGGGGCAGCCTGAAGAGCTGACCTGACCATGCAGTCCCGGTAAGAGAAGAAGCTTACAGAAACCAAGCCTTCCCCGTTTCCGTGGCCGGCGTTTGTTTGTTTTCACTGAATCCTGTTCATGGGACATTTCGGATACAGACACTCACCTGTGCTGAAGAGAGGGAGAGTGTGTGGAGGAGTGGAATCTGGGGAGAGACTGGGGAGAGAGGGGGAGCCGGGAGAGGTGGCAGCGAACTGAGTGCTGAGACACCCCTGAGCCCAAGACTGGGGCAGCCATTCTCTCCAGAGAGTGAGACTCCTCCCACCAGCCCCCAGGCAAGGAGCACAGCCACACCCAGATTCCACCCTGTACGAGATCAAGGATTAAAATAACCTTATCAGTCCCTGGGAGTTAACTGGGTCTGGCCTATAGAGGGATTTTCAATCCCAGCAACAACATAGCGCCGGTAACTAACTATTACGCAGTCAGCTCTGGGCAGTGAACTTCCACTGGACAGAGAGGCCCTATAACCTCAGAGGCCAACCCCAGAACACTGCCACCCAGAGGCTGACTCACAAACTGACTCTTTGCTAAACACAAAATAAGGCAGTCTGGGAAATAAATGCGGCCTGCTTTACAATAAGGACTGTGGTTTACAACACAGAGGAACAGTATATCGCAGGGAAACTCAACACTCTCCTGAATACCTGGAAGGTCTAAGGCGAGCCACACTGAAGAATAGAAGAACCAAAGGACCTTCACTATTGCAATTTTTTTTTTTCGTTTTTCACCTTTTAACTAAGAAACCAATTTGTTTTTCTTTTCTTTCTTTTTTTCTTTCTTCTTTTTCCATCAACTGATTTTACCCTTTTAATTACTACCTTCTTATTTTTAACCAGTATTATTACTGCTACCATTTTACCATTTTTTAAAGTGCCATTTTATTTTCTCTTTATTTTATTTTGGGATTAGTGTTCTCCAGTCTATTTTCATCGTTATATTATTGGTTGTTTCTAGTTTGCATTCATCTCCAGGGAACTGTTGCTGGAATTTGTTGGGATTAATGGCTGTTCTATAGGAGTATTCTCCTCATATAAAAAGTCTCTTCCCCTCTTCTAACTTCATTCTCTCTTTTTTTTTTTCTTTTCTTTTCTTTTCTTTTCTTGCTTTTATTTTCCCCCCTCCTTTTTCCCAATTTCATTTTTGCACTCCTTTTTTTGGTCCCTACTTTTCTTTTCTTTTTTCTCTTTTATCCTTTTCTCTTCCTTCTTCCTTATCCCCAAATTCTCTTAATTCGGGTGGTCACCTTTATTTGGGGTTATTAATATCGTGAATATATTTGTGTATAGTGCCTGGTACATGGTGCCTTGTTGTGTTGTATTTTGTGCCTTTAAATCAACGCAGCAGATCCAAGCAACAGCAACCTCCTGAACACCACATCCTCTGCTGAGGAACAGCAGCTGTACGTGAAACCTCGCCCCACCAGCCAGAAGAGCCACCACAGCTGTGAACAGCACCCACCAGAGGAGCTGCTGCCAACTGAAGAGCAGCTGCTACCGCAACCGCCCGAAGAGTAACCACAGACCAAGGAGTCACTGCCACCAAGGGAGCAACCACTGAACGACTCAACGTCTAGATATGTCAGTGAGATCAAACATGGGTAGACAAAGAAACCCCCAAAGGAAAGAGAAGGAGAACTCTCCAGAAAAGCAGCTAAGTAATACAGAGGAATGCAACATGACAGAAAAAGAATTCAGAATAAGGGTCCTAGAGTGCATAAACCGGATGGAGGAAAAAATCGACAACCTCTGCAAGAAGCAAGAAGAAACAGATGAAAAAATCGACAACCTCTGCAAGAAGCAAGAAGAAACAGATGAAAAAATCGATAACATATGGAAGAAGCTAGAAGAAACAGATGAAAAAATCAACAACTTAAGTAAGACCCAAGAAGAAATGAAGAGTGATATAGCTGCAATGAAAAACTCCATTGAAAGTATCAACAGTAGACTAGGAGAAGCGGAGGACCGAATTAGTGAATTAGAAGACAAGGAAGCAAAACACACCCAAAATGTACTGCAATTGGAGAAAAAAATTAAAAGACAGGAGGAGAGCCTAAGGGAGCTTTGGGACAAAATGAAACGAAACATACGAATAATAGGAGTACCAGAACAACAGAAGGATGAACAAGGATTAGAAAACCTACTCGAAGAAATAATATCAGAAAACTTCCCTGAGGTGGGGAAGAAAAAAGTCACACAAGCCCAGAGAGTCCCAAACAAGGTGAACCCGAAAAGACCCACACCAAGACACATCATAATTACCATGGCAAAACCCTAGAGATTCCATCAAAAAGCTACTAGACTTAATAAATGAATTTGGCAATGTAGCAGGATACAAAATTAACCCCAAGAAATCTGAGGCATTTCTATACACCAATAATGAACTTTCAGAAAGAGAGATTATAAAAACAATCCCATTTACCATTGCACCAAAAAAATTAAGCTACCTAGGAATAAACTTAACTAAAGAGGTAAAAGACCTCTACTCAGAAAACTACAGGATGTTGAAAAAAGATATAGAGGAAGACATAAACAGATGGAAGAACATACCATGTTCATGGATTGGTAGAATCAACATCATTAAAATGTCCATACTACCCAAAGCAATCTATAAATTCAACGCCCTTCCCATTAAAATACCAACAGCATACTTCAGAGATCTAGAACGAACTTTCCAAAAATTCATCTGGAATAAAAAAAGACCCCGAATAGCTGCAGCAATCCTGAAAAAGAACAAAGTAGGTGGGATCTCAATACCAGATATCAAGTTGTATTACAAAGCCACTGTCCTCAAAACTGCCTGGTACTGGCACAAGAATAGGCATATAGATCAATGGAATAGAATAGAGAGCCCAGAAATCGGCCCGAACCAATATGCTCAATTAATATTTGACAAAGGAGGCAAGAACATACAATGGAGCCAAGATAGTCTCTTCAACAAATGGTGTTGGGAAAATTGGACAGATATATGCAAGAAAATGAAACTAGACCACCAACTTACACCATACACAAAAATAAACTCAAAATGGATAAAGGACTTAAATGTATGACAGGAAACCATAAAAATTCTAGAAGAATCCAAAGGCAACAAAATCTCAGACATATGCCGAAGCAATTTCTTCACTGATACAGCTCCTAGGGCACTTGAAACTAAAGAAAAAATGAACAAATGGGACTACATCAAAATAAGCTTCTGCACAGCAAAAGAAACCATCAACAAAACAACGAGAAAACCCACTGTGTGGGAAAACATATTCGCCAATGTCATATCTGATAAGGGCCTAATCTCCAAAATTTATAGGGAACTCATACAACTTAAAAGGAAGATAAACAATCCAATCAAAAACTGGGCAAAGGACCTACGTAGGCACCTTTCAAAAGAGGACATTCAGAAAGCCAAGAGACATATGAAAACATGCTCAAAGTCACTAATCATCCGAGAGATGCAAATCAAAACAACAATGAGGTACCATCTCACACCTGTCAGACTGGCTATCATCAACAAATCAACAAACGACAAGTGCTGGAGAGGATGTGGAGAAAAAGGAACACTTGTGCACTGCTGGTGGGAATGCAGACTGGTGCAGCCACTATGGAAGACAGTATGGAGTTTCCTTAAAAAACTGAAAATGGAACTCCCATTTGACCCTGTGATCCCACTTCTAGGAATATATTCCAAGAAACCGGAAACACCAATCAGAAAGGATATATGCACCCCTATGTTCATAGCAGCACAGTTCACCATAGCTAAGATCTGGAAACAGCCTAAGTGCCCATCAGTAGATGAATGGATTAGAAAACTGTGGTACATCTACACAATGGAATACTATGCTGCTGTAAAAAGGAAGGAACTCTTACCATTTGCAACATCATGGATGGAACTGGAGAGCATTATGCTAAGTGAAATAAGCCAGTCAATAAAGGAAAAATACCACATGATCTCAGTCATTCATGGACAACAGAGACCATTATAAACTTTTGAACAATAATAGATACAGAGGCAGAGCTGCCTCAAACAGATTGTCAAACTGCAGCGGGAAGGCCGGGGAGGGTTGGGGGGCAGGAGGTAGGGGGGTAAGAGATCAACTAAAGGACTTGTATGCATGCATATAAGCATAACCAATGGACATAAGACACTGGGGAATAGGGGAGGCTAGGGGACTGTCTAGGGCGGGGGGATAAAATGGACACATATGTAATACCCTTTGTAATACTTTAAGCAATAAAAAAATAAAAATAGAATCATCTGAATAGCAATAGATTTTGATAAAGAGATTGAGAAGACAAAACACAGACTGGGAGAAAATATTTGCAAAAGACATCTGATAAAGGACTGTTCAACCTTGTGTTCTTAGCCTCTGGTACAATTGGCTTCATTTTATGTCATTTCACTTAAAGTCACAGAACCTATCGACGATATTAAGTGAAGACTTACTATATACAAAGAATTCATAAAACTCAACAATAGAAAACAAATGACCCAATTTAAAAAACTGACAAAAGACCTGACACTTCACCAAAAAATACAGATGACAAATAAGCATATGAAAAGATCGGTGATATCTGATCATTAAGGAAATGCAAATAAAAACAATATTGGGATACCACTACATATCAATTAAGATGGCCAAAATCCCAAACAGTGACAACACCAAATGCTGGTGAGGATGTACATCAACAGGTATTCTCATTCACTGCTAGGGGAAATGCAAAATGGCATATTTTTACTATAATCCAGCAATTATACTCCTTGGTATAAATACCAAAGGAGTTGACAACTTATATCCACACAAAACCCCACACAATGTTTATAGCAACTTTATTCATAATTGCCAAAACTTGGACAAGATATCCTTCAGTAGATGAATAGATACATCCAGACAGAATATTATTTAGCACTAAAAAGAAATGAGCTATCAAGCAATGAAAAGACATGAAGGAACATTATGAAAGAAGACAATCTAAAAAGACTACATACTGTATGATTCCAACTACTATATGACATTCTGGAAAAGGTAAAACTAAGAAGACTGTAAAATCACCTGTTATGAGGGTTAGGGTGGAGGGAAAGATAAAAAGGCAGTGAGGCTATTCTGTTTGGTACTATAACAGAGAATACATTTCATTATTCATTTGTTAAAACCTAGACAGTGTACACCAAGAGTAATCCCCAATGTAAACTATAAACTGGGTGACAATAATGTGTCAATGTAGGTTCACCCACTGTAACAAATATACTACTCCGGGGTGAGATGCAGAAAGTAGGAGAGGCTATATGCGTGTGTGGAGGCAGGAAGTACATGAAAAATCTCTGTACCTTCTGCTCAATTTTGCTGTGCCTCTAAAACTGCTCTACAAAATAAAGTCAAAATAAAAAAGCTACTCATAACAGTCAGGATTTGCAAACCACTGACTTTAAAAGAACCACACCAGCCATTTCTGTTCTGCTAGGGGCCCGGTGCACGAAATTCGTGCACTGGGTGTGTGTGGGGAGGGGAGTGTCCCTCAGCCCAGCCTGCCCCCTCTCACATACTGGGAGCCCTCAGGCGTTGACCCCCATCACCCTCCAATAGCAGGATCGGCCCCTTGCCCAGGCCTGACGCCTCCGCCAGAGGTGTCAGGCTTGGACAGGGGACCCCCATCACCCCCCGATCACTGGCTCTGGCCCCCGCCCAGGCCTGAGGCCTCTGGCCCAGGAATCATGCCTGGGCAGGGGACCCCCATCTCCCTCTGATCGCTTGCTCCACCCCCCGCCCAAGCCTGATGCCTCTGACCCAGGCTTCAGGCCTGGGCCATGGAACCATCATATCCCCCCAATCCCCGGCTCCGCCCCCCGCCCAGGCCTGATGCCTCGGCCAGAGGAGTTGACCCTCATCACCCTCCGATCACCAATCACTGGATCGGCCCCTTGACCAGGCCTGAGGCCTCTGGCAGAGGTGTCAGGCCTGGGCAGGGGACCCCCAGCTCCCCGCAGTTGCAGGCTCCGCCCCTGCCCCTGAAGGAGGCCTCTGGCTGAGGCGTCCGGCTCGGGCAGCGGGGACCCGCAGCTGCAGCGGCCCCGCGATCGTGGGCTCCGCTTTAGGCCCAGGCAAGGGACCCTTAGCTCCCTGGACTGCCAGCTTCGACCGTGCCCAGCTCCCATCGCTGGCTCCACCCCTACTTCCTGCTATCACTGGCCAGGGCGGAAAAGGCACCTGATTCTCCGATCATGGCTGGGGGGCAGGGCAAAGGCGGCCCCAGGGCCACCTTTGCCTTGCCCCCCAGCTCTTAGCTCCCCCCTGGGTTTCCGATCACTGTCAGTTACAGGGGGCTTCTTCCTGCTTTCCCTTTCGCCTCCCTGCATTGTGCCTACATATGCAAATTAACCGCCATCTTGTTGGCAGTTAACTGCCAATCTTAGTTGGCAGTTAACTGCCAATCATAGTTGGCAGTTAACTGCCAATCATAGTTTGCAGTTAACTGCCAATCATAGTTGGCAGTTAATTTGCATATAGCCCTGATTAGCCAATGAAAAGGGTAGCTCGTACGCCAATTACCATTTTTCTCTTTTATTAGATAGGATTCCTTTGCAGAATTTCTTCAACATGAACATATATATATATTTTTAATGACATTATAATCTTCTTTAAAAAAATATATTTTATTGATTTTTCACAGAGAGGAAGGGAGAGAGACAGAGAGTCAGAAACATCAATGAGAGAGAAACATCAATCAGCTGCCTCCTGCACATCTCCCACTGGGGATGTGCCTGCAACCCAGGTACATGCCCTTGACCGGAATCGAACCTAGGACCTTTCAGTCCGCAGGCCGACGCTCTATCCACTGAGCCAAACCGGTTTCGGCGAACATATTTTTATATAGTTAGAACTAGAGGCCCGGTGCACAAAAACTTGTGCACTCGGGGGGGGGGGGGCAAGAGGGGGTCCCTCAGTCCGGCCTGTGCCCTCTCGCAGTCTGGGACCCCTCAGGAGATAACGCCCTGCTGGCTTAGGCCTGCTCCCGGGTGGCAGAGGGCAGGCCCAATCCCTAGGTGCAGCCCCTGGTCAGGCTCAGAGCAGGGCCGATTGGGGAGTTGGGGCCCCGCCCCCTTGTCATGCACAGAGCAGGGCGGGTTGGGAGGTTGCGATGCCACCCACAGTCACACTCAGGGTAGGGCTGATTGGGGGGTTGGGGCACATACTGCCCCATCACACTCAAGGCAGGGTCGATAGGGAGGTTGTGGCGCCACCCCGTCACGCACAGAGCAGGGCCCATCAGGGGGTTGGGGAGCTCCCCCCCCCCCCCCGTCACGCACAGAGCAGGGCCCATCAAGGGGTTGAGGAGCTCCCCCCTGTCACTCACAGAGTAGGGCCGATAGGGGAGTTGGGGCACCGCCCCGTCACACTCAGGGCAGGGCCGATGGGAAGGTTATGGCTCTACCCCATCACACACAGAGCAGGGCCCGTGGGGGCGGGGGGTTGGGGCGCCGCACCCTGTCACACACAGAGCCACAGGGCGATCAGGGGGTTGGGGAGCTCCCCCCGTATCAGGCACAGAGCAGGACTGATCAGGAGGTTGGGATGCCTTCCCCTGTCACGAACAGAGAAGGGCGGATAGGGAGGTTGTGGCCCAACCCCCTGTCACACACAGAGCCACAGGGCGATCAGGGGGTTTGGGCGCTGCCCCGTCACGCTGATCCCGCTGTCGGGAGGCCTCGCAGCTCCGCTGATCCCGGTGCTGGGAGGCATATTACCCTTTTACTATATAGGATAGAAGCCTGGTGCACGGGTTGGGCTGGCTGGTTTGCCCTGAAGGGTGTCCTGGATCAGGGTGGGGGTCCCCACTGGGGTGCCTGGCCAGCCTTGGTGAGGGGCTGAGGGCTGTTTTCAGGCTGGCGGGTGACTGAAGCTCCTAACTGCTCCTTTTTTTCTTTTTCTTTTTTATTCTGGGCCAGCTTTAGCTCTGGCTCCAGCTCTGAGGCCTCTGCTGCTGAAAGCAGGTATCTGGTTTGTTTGGGTTCTATAATTGAAACAATGTATAACTCCAGCTCTGAGATCCTGGCGGGCTGAAAGCAGGTTTCTGGAGTTTTGTTTAGCTTCTACATTTGTTACAATGTTTCAAACTGCAAGCTCAGAGGCTGGCAAGGCAGGCGGGGAAAGTTGGAGTCCTCCGTCACTGAAGCAAGCAAGCCTCATGTTCGCTTCCAGCTGCCTGGCTGCCGGCCACCATCTTGGCTGGCAGTTAATTTGCATATCTCCGATTAGCCAATGGGAAGGGTAGCGGTCGTACGCTAATTACCATGTTTCTCTTTTATTAGATAGGCTAATAATATTGATGTAATTCTGAGTCCTGATTTTTTTAAGCCATCAATCAACATTCAACATTAACCTCTGCTTTAGGAAACCTCTAGTTACAGCATATCATTTCCAAAGCACCATAATAATTCAAAGAAAAAAGGTCTATTAGAAAGAAACACAAGAAAAAAATGTTATCTGAAATTTAGATCAAGTTTCTACATAACACCAAAAGCATGATCTATAAAATAAATAACTGTGTTCCATCAAAATTAATGCTTGTTCTTCAGATACAGTCAAAACAATAAAAAGATAAGCTCTAGACTGGGAGAAAATAGCAAATGACTTGTATCCAGAATATATATATTTTAAAAAACCTTACAAGTAAAAACCCAAACAATTAAAAAATGGGCAAAATAATTGAAAAGACACTTCACCAAAGATATATAAAGGCAATTTTGCACATGAAAAGATACTCAACAACATTAACCATTATGGAAATTAAAACCATAATGAGCCCTGTTCTGGTGGCTCACTTGGTTGGAGCATTGTTATCCAGTACAAAAAAAGGTTAGGTGTTCAATTCCTCATTGGTCCAGGCATGTACGTGAGGCAACCATAGATGTTTCGCTCACATAGATGTTTCTATCTCTCTCCCTCCCTCCCTTCTTTCCGCTCTCTCTAAAAATCAATTTAAAAAACGTATCCTTGGGTGAGAGTTAAAAAAATAAAACATAATGAAATGCCACCACACACCCATTAGAATGGCTAACACAAAATACACTGACAATGCCAAGTGCTGAGGAAGATTCCCAGTAACTAGAACTTTCATACATTACCAAAGAAGGGAACGCAAAATGGTACAGCCCCAATGGAAAAGAGTTTGGCAGTATTTTATGAGGTTAAATTGCTTACCATATGACCCAGCAAGCCCATTCCTAGGTATTTATCCTAGACAAATGAAAACTTATATTCACACAAACACCTGTATATGAACATTCCAAGCAGCACTATTCAAAAATCACAAAACTCTGTTCACAATACAAATGCTTTTCAACAAGTAGGTAAGTGGATAAGTACACTATGGCACATTCATACAATAAAATATTACTCAGAAAAAAAAGAACTATTGATACATAAAATATCTTGGCTCTATCTCAAAATAATTATGCTGATTGAAAAATTAGTCTCAAGAGGTTACAAACTATATGAGAAAACAAAATTATAATGACAGAGAATAGATCAGTGGTTGCAAGTACCAGGGGTTGAAGAAAGGTGTGACTATAAAGGGAAAACATGGAGTTTTCTGGTGTGAGGGAATGTTCTATATTGATTGTGATAGGTGTTCCATTATTCTACACATTGGATAAAACTCATAAAAATAAAAGGCTAATTTTATTGTATACTGATTTTTTTAAACTTGCAATTATGATTCCCAAGTTGGGTCCTATTTTATTACAATACCATAAACAAATAACAATCTTTACTCATAAAAGCAACTTGAATGACAATGAAAGAATTCTGAATTGTTTTTATGAATGACCATGTAATAATTCAAAATTGGTATATTACATTCTTCATTAGTGTGAATATAGTTTTTCCTTTTTTTTTACATCCTTAACAAACATTAAAGTGGAATTACTAAGTCAAAAGAAAACCTTTATTTTTTTTGATGTTGTAATAAAACATGTTCACTGATAAATTAATGCCTAAGTTGCAAAAAACACATTTTCAGGTCAAATTACTGGCCAAGGGAAGAGGATGAAAAGGAGGATGATAGGAAAGGCCAGCAGGCATCAACTTGCCCTTGAGTTTTCACATCCAAGTATCTTCATGGATTGATAAGGAGGTTGACCCTGGGCCAGCAGCTCTTGGCTATGGAGAGCTGAAGAACATTAATAATCTGCACAGTACCCCCACCCTCTGACACAACACATGCAAAATTATTTTTTAACCATTACTTTAAACTTTTCACTCTCTATATTTCAATGTCTAAGGCAAAATCCTAGGTAGCCAATCTCATAGAATGTCTAGGTAACAAAAAAATTCATCAGCTAAAATTAATTATAAAGATTTTAGTTCTAAAGTTCACTAAAATTATAACTGAGCCATATAATTAATGATGGTAGAGATTACTGAAAGTTAAAACTTTCTTCTCTAAGTCTCAAAACTCAAGACAATATTTAGTTCAAATATTAATTAAATCTCAGAAGTACAGAAATTTGTATGTAGCATTATTTTGTTGTTGTGTTTGTTTGTTTTTTTAATCCTCACCTGAGGATATTTTTTCATTGATTTTTAGAGAGGATGGAAGAGAGGGAAAGACAGAGAAACATCAATGTATGAGAAACACATCAATTGGTTGCCTCCTGCACATGTACTGACCAGGGCCGCGGTTGGGGATAAGCCTGCAACAGAGGCTCATGCCCTTCACTGGAATTGAACCTGGGACCCCTGGGTCCACAGACCCATGCTCTATTCCAGTGATGGCGAACCTTTTGAGCTCGGCGTGTCAGCATTTTGAAAAACCCTAACTTAACTCTGGTGCCGAGTCACATATAGAATTTTTTTGATATTTGCAACCATAGTAAAACAAAGACATATTTTTTATATTTATTTTATATATTTAAATGCCATTTAACAAAGAAAAATCAACCAAAAAAATGAGTTCGCGTGTCACCTCTGACATGCGTGTCATAGGTTCGCCATCACTGAGCTAAACTGGCTAGGACTAGCATTATTTTGCATTAAAATAAATACTATGGCCCAGCCAGCATGGCTTAGTGGTTGAGGATAGACCTATGAACCAGAAGGTAATGGTTGACTGGTTGATTCCCAGTCAGGGTTGTGACTGGGTTGTGGGCTGGATCACCAGTATGGGCGGAGGCAGCCATTCCATGATGTTTCTGTCTCTCCCTCCCCCTCCCTTCCTCACTGAAAGCAATTAAAATACATGTAAAAAATATAGACATCATGTATTAAAAACATAAAATGGGGCACGAACAACAGGAGTACATGCTACTTATACAAAGAGCATTAAAAAGTATCACAGAGATACTATAATTTTAACAGGTATGACCTCCTAGGAATCTGTAGTATATTAACATTCACCCAGAAGCTAAAACAATCAAATTTGTATTTGCAAGCACCTGCCCAGGACAACTACTAACTAATTACTTAACCTATCTGGTCTGTAGCTCCTCTTACCTATTGATTAGATCAACATCACATCAAGCTCCACTAAGATGCTTTAGTATCAATGCAGGGCAGACTCCATTTCCTCTGATTAAACATGATTTCTATTGGTTTTGTGTGATTTTAAAAGTCAGATTTGTTTTCTACTCTTTTAAAATAACTGGGAGCCACTGAATGTCTGTTATGTACCTTTCTGGGCCTAAATTCTGAAACACATTGCTTGTTTCACGTGAATATGTACATAAATATGCAACATTTACCCTAATTTTAAAAAGGACTTAAGTTCCCACTTATAATACTTGAATTTGTACAGAGTCCTACATATGTGATCTAGGGCTTGTCACTTTATAAACTTCACCAGTTTTACATAAATCCTATTTTTCCAAGAAATGCCATTAAAGAATTATTCTTGCAGATCTCAAAAATTTTTCATTTCATCCTACTAATGTGATATAAACCTATCAAAAGTGGCTTAGTACAGAAGTGAATCGCAATGGAAACTAAGTAATCCTCCTATATAATAAAAGCCTAATATGCAAATTGTCCCCTCGACTGGGAGTTCGACTGCTTGCTATGATGTGCGCTGACCAACAGGAAGCGGCGCAGGACATGGCAGGTGTCGACTGCACACTGCGACCTCTTGCCGGCTACCTGGGGGCAGGGGTGATGGGGTTGGAGGTGCAGTGAGAATATAGGGTGTCCACCGAGCTCGTTCTCACTCCCCTTGTTACCTTCCCCTGGGACACCAGGGCTCGCGTGCTGATGAAGCCCCTGCGCTCAGGTGCCAGGCGCCCGCGAGGAGCCCACCCCTCACCTGTGCATCTTCCAACTGAGCCGGGCCACAGCCGCTGGGACTATAGGGGCCAGCTGGCCTCCCTGTGGGTTCACGCAGGAGCCGGTCTGAGAGGCCAGTTGGGAGAGAGTGCGCTGCCTGCCCGGCTTCCGTGTGGTGCCAATGGCAGCACTCACAGCATCTCAGCATGGGGACTCGGGCGTCATGACTCAGATGGAGGGGGGCACGTGGGAACCCCAGGGCCCAGGTGCTGCCCAGGGCCCAGAGGTCAGCTGGGACCTGACCTTCTACACCAGATGCTCACATTTTGATCGCTGGCCAGGCCTAGGGACAGCATCCGTGCAAGAATTTCATGCATTGGGCCTCTAGTGGAATATAAAAGACATTTTCCTAATCCAACAGAAATGGTTTGAAAAGAGCTCTACAGCTCTTTGTCTTACCCCAAGAATTCCTGATCTCAAAGATTAGCCATACACAGTGAATAGTGGCAGCACAGAAGTACAGATGCTGAAAAGCCTCTCAGCCTGATTGAAATCACAGACTCAATAGCAGATGTGTGTGTGCCCTGGAGAACTTAATTACTTTGTGTATCAGTTTTTATAAAATAGCAATAGCAGCACCACACCTACAACAAGGAGGTGTTGTACGGATAAAATGAGTTAACATATACAAAATGCTTAGAACTGTGCCTAGCCTACAGTAAATGCCATACAAGCATTTTCTACTATTATTTCTTGTATTACATATTCATAATCCTATATAATAAAAGCCTAATATGCTAAGTGTCTGGTCAACCAGTCGGCCGTTCAACCAATCAAAGTATAATACACTAATGATATGTTAAGGCTACTCAACTACTAGCTATGATGTGCACTAACAACCAGAGGGCAGTCAACCCGTCAACCAGTAGCTATGATGTGCACTGATCACCAGGGAGCAGATGCTCCAACCAGTAGGTTAGCTTGCTGGTGGGGTCTGGCCAATTGGGACTGGGCGAGACAGGCCAGACAAACCCTGGAGCCCTCCCGCGGTCCCGCCCCGGCTGGCCAACCTCCCATGTCTCTCCCCGGCCCCAATCATGCACCAGTGGGGTCCCTCAGCCTGGCCTGCACCCTCTCACAATCTGGGACCCCTCGGGGGATGTCAGAGAGCCGGTTTTGGCCCTATCCTGCAGGCCAGGCCCAGGGGCCCCACTGGTGCACGAATTCATGCACCAGGCCTCTAGTATATTCATATAGGTATTTGAATCTTGTTACTCAAAGCATGTTCCTAAGAGCCAGTATCATGGTCAAGATCATCATCATCATCATCTGGGAGGTTGTTAGAAATGCACAATCAGAACCGACATTTTAACAAGATTAACACAAAGTTCATAAGTGCCTTAAAATTTGAGAAACAAGTGACATAAAATACATATTCACGTATTTTATATAGTATTTTCTAAACTCTCAATTGCCACTTGATTCTTGCTTTCCTTTCTTCAATACAACAGATATTTCTCCAAACTACAAGGAATTCTTGTAACGTAGCCGATCTCCTACCATTTGTATATTCAATGTAAGTTTGGTGAATAGATGTTGCTATCTCATAGTATATATACCTTAAAATTTCTGTATTTCAAAACAAGCTTCTGCTGAGTTAACTTTCTAAGAATTCACCAATGACAAGTGATTCCTGATGCCCTCTTGATTTTTTTTCTAGACTGACAGGATTATTCTAAACAATTAGAATAAAGGTGGCAATCTTGATCCGAGGAATCATAACAGTATCAACAAAACAAACTAGCCACTGCAGGGAAAACTTTTTTTCTTGATGCTGTAGGAAGATTCTTCTCTAAGTAATTTACTTATGTATGTATAGTTAGTAATATCAGTTTAAGCATTTCACAAATTAAAAAAAAAAAATTTCAATCCTCATGGCAATATTCCCCACTCTTTGTTTTAAGTATCCAAAGTGAAGCTCTTAATTCAAAGCAATACATAAAATCTTTCCCCAAACTAACAACTGAAATATTTAATGATTACTTCCAACAAGCAAAGCAGGATGCTTTGGGGCACTATGGGGGATACAAAATGCATTCAGCAACTTTTATAATCACTATGGGGGAAGGGAGAAAAGAGGAGCCTAATAGTAGCATTCATATGACCTCATTACAAAGCAGAAAACAATGACTAGCAATAGAGAAGTCAGGAGTTTCAAAGGAGGGGCACACAGTGAGAATTAGGACAACACACTTTCATAAAGAAAATTTGCCACATGTTCAATCAAATAATCATCTAAATTTGGTATTGTTTTAAAAAATACATTCTTAGTTCGAATACTTAAACTTTAAAAAAAATAACAAACCTCAGAAAAATCAGGATTTTTCTATGAGTACAAGGTAATGCCATTAAAAAAATGAAAGCTTTTTACCTACTGGTTTAAAAGGGAAACAAAAAGAAAAAAGTAGTATACCACAGAATAGCAATATAAGTTATCATTTGTGCAGTACTCTATTTCCAATGGTCAAGACAATAAGAGATACACTGAAAGCCACTGTAGCATCAGTACTCTAATTAAACAATGGGGACACTGACAGAATAAGTAGTAAAGCACATACAAAGTATGGCAATATGGCAATTAGTCTTTTTATTCTCTTGGGTACCAGGGAAAAAAACTACAGTTCTACAAGATCACAGAATCTGGTGCCCAGCAGACTGAAAAACTCCAGTCTCAAAAAACCAGAGGTATACAGCCCCAAAATTATACTGTGCTTTTTAATGGTGAAACACATTCTGCTTAAACAATGGTTAGATTCAGCAATTAATTTGGGTAGGTAGCCACCAGACAACACATCTGGACAGTTCAGGCATATAAACCATGATGGTTTCCATTTGAATGTTACAAACATTCTTTTTAAAAATATATATATTTTATTGATTTTTTTACAGAGAGGAAGGGAGAGGGATCAAGAGCCAGAAACATCGATGAGAGAGAAACATCCATCAGCTGCCTCTTGCACGCCCCTTACTGGGGATGTGCCCACAACCAAGGTACATGCCCTTGACTGGAATCGAACCTGGGACCCTTGAGTCTGCAGGCCGACACTCTATTCACTGAGCCAAACCGGTTAGGGCTAGAAACATTCTTAAAGATTCATTTCAACAGACAATTACTGAGTGCCAACTATATTAAGGAGCAGGAAACACAAAGATGAATGAAACAGGTCCTAGCTTGTTCATTCACTTATTTAATAAATATTAAAAGAATGTCACTAGAATACAACAGAAAACAAGATAAACGTACCTGTCCTCAAGTCTTTTAGTCTACTCAACAATGTAATCGGAAAGAATTGAAGTTTAACATAGGTGAACTTGGCTAAATAACAGTTTAAACATGGCTCTCCTCAAGCATCTTTTCTCTACTAATCCTTTCAAAATAGATGCTACTCAACTTCCTGTGTCCCTCATATCACAAGATTGCTATCTTTCTAACTCTCTAATAACCTATATCCCTACCCTTTCCCCAATAATTTCTTTCTCTTTTGAGAATATCCTATACATATTCGAGTAACTTTTCCATATCTTATTAAGATTCTGTATACCTAGCTCACATAGTACACCTTCCTCTCTTCTGTTTGACTCCTGTCATCACCTTAAGCAACTCTAATATTCAATATGATGGGTTCTCAGTTTCTTTGGGCAACTTTAAGTGAGAAAAAAAGAGAGGTGAAGATGGCAGATTGAAAGGTAAGTCACAATAAAGCATTGAAAACGACACTCCTACTGAACCTTTATTCCCATCTTCTCCAGTCTGGCTGCTACCACCCACAAAATAAAAGCCAAACCCCCTACAATGTTTTCAAAACTTTATCCAAGTAGCTCTCATTCTTATTTCCGACAAATGCACTTGAAATACTTTATATTTCATCTGCACTAGTAATTTTTAACCTTTTTCATCTCATGGTTCACATAAACTAATTCCTAAAATTCTGTGGCACACCAAAAAATGTATATTTTTTTTACCAATCTGACCAAAAAAGGTATAATTTTGATTTGCCATGAAAAAAAATTTACCTACTCTTTGTGCTCCAAAGTGACTTAAAAAAAAAATCAGGGGAATACTTGTATATAAGGATTTCTGCTACCAATAACTAACCAATCAGATACAACCTCATTATGCGACGTGACCAATAAGGTACAACTCTTATATAACCTACGTATTTATGGTTCAAGACAGGGCATTCATACTGAATGGCTATTATGTTGGCTGCTGTTATTTTTTAATCTGACAATCTAAGGGAAAAGAGATCAGGTACTGCATGTTTTAAAAATTCTTGTGGCACACTGGTTGAAAATCGCTGGTCTACACTGATCTACCTGACCAAGGCTCATACCTACATAACTTTGCTACTCATGCCATTTTTCCTGCTGAGACTATCTTTGGCCTTTGTTTATTCACGGGGTGAGTCTAACAATCCTTTAAAACTCAGGACCTTTTCTTTCGACCCTGCTCCTCATTCCTCAGGCACAACAATTTCCCTTCAAATCTGAATACCTCACTAAAACTGGGAGCTTTCTGATGACAAGTATGATATGTAACTATATTTTGGTGGCTGAAAACAGGAGAGAGTACTTGTGGGCCTCTGAATCTGCTAATAGAAATCTTATTTTCTAGTGCTTTTATCAACATTCTTCATAATTCACTGCAACCATATTTATAACATTTTACACATAAATGCCATTAAAAATCTCTCTACATTCATTCACATTTACCTAGAAAGGGAGGAAAAGCACTAAAAACCTTTATTATAGAAGCTGAGTCTGATTAATTGGCCTACACAATATTCTAGAGCAGTGATGGCGAACCTATGACACGCGTGTCAGAGGTGACACGCAAACTCATTTTTTTGGTTGATTTTTCTTTGTTAAATGGCATTTAAATATATAAAATAAATATAAAAAATATGTCTTTGTTTTACTATGGTTGCAAATATCAAAAAATTTCTATATGTGACACGGCACCAGAGTTAAGTTAGGGTTTTTCAAAATGCTGACACGCCAAGCTCAAAAGGTTCGCCATCACTGGTCTAGAGCCTATCATAAAATTACCAACTTAATTTCCATATGCAATGAGTACCCTCATATAAACATCTCAATTTACCTACAAATAAACATAATTTCCAAAACTCTGGCTATTTTTATTTTCCCTCTAAAACTGGGGAGACAAATTAATATATTAAAACAATAGTTTACATAGAAATGTCATTTTCAGCAAATGAGACCCTGTGTACAAATAGTAAGTAGTAGGGTGTTATTCTACAAAGACTTCAATTTACAAAACAAAATCCAAAAAGTCACTTAAAAATTGAAACTATTCCCTCTCGAGGCTTCAATTTTCCTACCTAACTAAGAGCTTCGAATTGAGCAGGATTATAAGACACAGATTTAAGTACTAAGTCCAAAACAAGTTCTGCAAGAGGAGGGATCTTTGATATATTGCAAATACTTAGAAGAACAGTGCCTGGCATGAGTAGGTCCTCAACAGGCAGTTTTCTGAATGAATGGAAAGTGAGGAGGATGAAGCTCTTATCTTGCCTTCTTCTCCATCCAATTAAAGTAAGATATTATTTGAAAAATAGGATATATGGATAGAAATATCTTGACAGCCACTGAAATAATGTTCTTTTTGGCAATAAAGAACTATTTCTACTTGAGTTAAAAAATCAACATCTTTTTTTGTTCAGCTGCTTTTCTAAGAGGAAAACAAACATTCAAAGTATAAGAATTCACTTTTATAAGCTCATTTGTGAGGCTGCCATATTATTAAATTATTACTATTACCAGAAAGTAATAATTTGAAAGAGAATGACAAATGAAGCATAAAGCAAATCTAAGAAACCTGTTAAGCATTCTTGACATGTTAAAACAAATTTTATACCTGACTGTAAGAAACAATTAAGAATATAAATGTTTTTATTCTACACATATTATGACACAGGAATGAACAACGGTAAACCGCAAAAACTATGATCCTCTTAAGTCTCAATAACCCCAAACTGTCAAGACGCACTCATTATTTAATTTTAGGACTCATTCAGGCTAACAAAACCAACCCCAATTTCAGAAAAATCTAGTAATTTGTTCAAGACTGTTGGTAACAAAATTAGCCGTAAGTCCAGCTCTTCCTACTTCTTATCCAGTACTTTTCTACTGCAGCTGCTTCTAAATTATTTACTAGAGGCCCAGTGCACGACTTCCTGCACGGGTGGGGCTAGGCCTGTCAGGAGGAGGGGACAGCGGGAGGTTGGCCAGCCAGCCCACCCCAATTAGGGCTGGGCAGGCTGGGGGGAGGGGCCACAGGTGACTGGCCAGTGGTCCCCGCTCCTTATTGGGGTGGGGGGCTAGTTGGGGGTAGAGCTGGCAATGGGGAGGGGCTGTGGGCAAGTGGGCCGGCTGGCCCTGCCCCCACATGGGGTGAGGGGGCCAATCAGGGTCAGTGGATGGGGAGGGGCTGTGGGAGGTTGGCTGGCCAGCCCCAACTGATTGGTGTGGGCGGGGCCAATCAGGGGTGGAGACGGCTGAGAGAGGGGCTGCAGGTCAATCAGGGTGGTGGAGGTCCATTGGGGGTGAGGTTGGCTGGGGGGAGGGGCCACAGGCAGTTGGCCAGCCGGCCCTGCCCCTGATCGGAATGGGGCGGGCCAATTAGGGGTGGGGCCAGCTGGGGGGAGGGGCCTCGGGTTGTCGGTTCACTGGCCACAGTGGGCGTCATAGTGACCGGTTGTACCAGCGTTTCGGTCGCTGGCTTTTTATATATATACTAGGGGCCTGGTGCACGAAATTCTTGCACTGGGTGGGGGTTGGGGGGAGTGTCCCTCAGCCCAGCCTGCCCCCTCTCACATACTGGGAGCCCTCAGGCGTTGACCCCCATCACCCTCCAATCGCAGGATCGGCCCCTTGCCCAGGCCTGGGCAGGGGACCCTCATTTCCCCCCATCACTGGTTCTGACCCCAGCCCAGGCCTGATGCCTCTGGCACAAGCGTCAGGCCTGGGCAGGGGACCCCCAGACCCCTCCGATTGCTGGCTCTGCCCCTTGCCCAGGCCTGATGCCTCGGCCAGACGTGTAGACCCCCATCACCCTCCAATCGCAGGATCGGCCCCTTGCCCAGGCCTGACACCTCCGCCAGAGGTGTCAGGCTTGGACAGAGGACCCCCATCTCCCCCCGATCACTGGCTCTGACCCCCGCCCAGGCCTGAGGCCTCTGGCCCAGGAATCATGCCTGGGCAGGGGACCCCCATCTCCCTCTGATCGCTTGCTCCACCCCCCGCCCAAGCCTGACGCCTCTGACCCAGGCTTCAGGCCTGGGCAAGGGGACCATCATATCCCTCCAATCCCCGGCTCCGCCCCCACACCCAGGCCTGATGCCTCGGCCAGAGGAGTTGACCCTCATCACCCTCCGATCACCAATCACTGGATCGGCCCCTTGCCAGGCCTGAGGTCTCCTGCAGAGGTGTCAGGCCTGGGCAGGGGACTCCCAGCTCCCCGAGATCTCCTGCTCTGCCCCTGCCCAGGCCTAACACCTCTGGCCGAAGCATTAGGCCTGGGCAGGGGACCCCCAGCTCCCCGCGGTTGCAGGCTCCGCCCCTGCCCAGGCCTAACGCCTCTGGCCTAGGCGTCCGGCCCGGGCAGTGGGACCCGCAGTGGCAGCGGGGGGCGCCATGATCGCGCGGGCTCCGCCCCTGCCCCTACAGGACGCCTCTGATTGAGGCGTCCGGGCTCGGGCAGCGGGGACCCGCAGCTGCAGCGGCCCCGCAATCGTGGGCTCCGCTTTAGGCCCAGGCAAGGGACCCCTAGCTCCCGGGACTGCCAGCTTTGACCGTTCCCAGCTCCCATCACTGGCTCCACCCCTACTTCCTGCTATCACTGGCCAGGGCGGCAAAGGCGCCTGATTCTCCAATCATGGCTGGGGGGCAGGGCTCCCCCCTGGGTTTCCGATCACTGTCAGTGGCAGGGGGCTTCTTTCTGCTTTCCCTTTCGCCTCCCTGCATTGTGCCTACATATGCAAATTAGCCGCCATCTTTGTTGGCAGTTAACTGCCATCTTAGTTGGCAGTTAATTTGCATATAGCCCTGATTAGCCAACGAAAAGGGTAGCACTGTACGCCAATTACCATTTTTCTCTTTTATTAGTGTAGATAGATTATTAAACATGGAATGCTCAACAGTGAGTAAAAAAAAAAACAGCAAGTTCTAGTTTAATGTACTATGAGCTTACAGACTGTCAAGTTTAAACCTCAAATAGAAATCTTCTAAAAGAAGATAATCCACCCAAAACAAAGCACTTCAAATATTTTACAATTTTAGATGTCAATTATACTTCAATAAATCTGTAGAAAACTTTAAAAAATGATTCAATCCTTACCCAACCCTGCCAAGTAAAAGAACTGACTATCCCTATTTTTTAATTTAAAACTATCTTTTAACATAAAGCACACATACACAGAAAACCACAACTCAAATCAACAAATGTTGAAATTATTTTATAATTTAAGGTTAGCACTGAATCTTAAGTAACACTAAACACTCTGGCCATTATTCAGTCTCCACCACAATCCTCAAACTATCTGAAATGTTTAAATTCATCAGAGTTCTACCTGCACCCCTCATTTCTTCTTTCTGTGTGATTTCATCCACTTCCCGGGCTTTACATATCATTTATATGCTTATAATTCCAAAATTTACATTTCCAGCCCAAACTTCTCAGAGAACTAGATTTGCTTTCTTTGGCATCTTAAAAGTAATCTGTCCAGCCCTAACCGGTTTGGCTCAGTGGATAAAGTGTCGGCCTGCAGACTCAAGGATCCCAGGTTCGATTCTGGTCAAGGGCATGTACCTTGGTTGCAGGCACATCCCCAGTAGGGGGCGTGCAGGAGGCAGCTGATTGATGTTTCCCTCTCATCGATGTTTCTAACTCTCTATCCTCTCCCTTCCTCTCTGTAAAAAATCAATAAAATATATTCCAAAAAAAAGTAATCTGTCCAAATGAAGCATCTTTTTGTTTTACCCCAAATCACTGAATTGTCCAAGAGCTTGAAAACTATAAATCATCTGGGATAATCAATCCGCAGGCAACAGTATTTCTACATCCGAAATTTTTCTTAAAATGGAAAACTTTTCTTTATCCCCACTATCACCTGAAGCTATTACTCTGTTCCCCTCACTTCCAACTTTGAGCTCTCATAGCAACCAGAATTAAAGTTTTAAGAACCTACATCAGATCATGTCATTGTCTTGCTTAAAATCCTTTCATGACTTCCTCTTATACATATAATTAAGTATGAAGCTCTTATACCCAGGCTTCAAGGCCTGCCATGATCTGACTTACGTTTCTTTTCTCCAACTCTATTCTGCCTCACTACCAATTCTTAACTTGCCATTCATAACTGGCTCCCTCCCCCATTTTCTCTAGTCCAGAAATGGGCAAATGATAGCCTGCTATGGTTTTAAAAGAAAGTTTTCTTAGAATACTGCCCTGCCACTCATTATACTAGTATATGGTCTATTGCTGTCATTGTGCTATACCAGGAGAGTCAAGGAGCCTTGACAAAGATGGCTCCGAAACTGAAAATATTGACTATCTGGTCCTTTACAGGAAAGAAAAAATTTTTCATAGGCATTCCTTTTGCCTGGAATGCTCTTCAACCCACTTGTCTCTTGAGCACATTTTTCATTCTTCAAGTCCCAGTTTAAACAACACCACTTCCTCCACGAGCCTTTTCTCGGCCTATGTAGTTGCCCTCATCATTTTTCTTTAACACTCTGTATGCTGTTTTCTCCATTATATTTTATAACGAAACACTTGTTTATCTGTTCCATGAGTGCAGGGATCAGATGCATTCTATTTACCAATATATTTCCTACACCTAAGTCAGAGCCAGTCAAATAAATACCTTTGAATGTTGAATTCGGTGTTAAGTCTTACAAGAACACATTTGATTTGACAAAATGATCTATAATTCAAAAATTCTTAAAAACTGGAAAGTAGCAGAACATTTTTTCTCCAATATAACCATGCTTTTAAAGCTATTTTTAGAAAAGAGTTAAAGAAAAATAAACCCTGTGAATTCTGAAAAGGTTTCATATTTACTAAAATAAGACAAGATTTTTCTTATGGCGAGACACAAAGGCCACATCACACCCTCAGTTTCACTTTGTGGTCTTCAGAAATTCACTGAATTCCT
Source organism: Myotis daubentonii (assembly GCF_963259705.1). Classification (NCBI taxonomy): domain Eukaryota; kingdom Metazoa; phylum Chordata; class Mammalia; order Chiroptera; family Vespertilionidae; genus Myotis; species Myotis daubentonii. Next base: position 26,613,986 of record NC_081846.1, read on the forward strand.
TTGAGTCTCAGTTTCCTCAAAGGGAATATTCTGCTAGAGTTAGAAAGAAAATACTACCAAGAAAGAGAAATTAGCATTTAGCTTTTCCATGCCTGCTTCAATTTTGTGAACTCATTTCCAAAGTCAATCAGATCATTTCATCTCAAAGAAGTGTTCTCCCTTCATATGGTAGTTTGAACCATTCTGCTTTATCAAAAATGTTCTTCAAAATGTTCATTCTTCTCATCTTGAAATCAGAGTACCAATAAACTACAATAAACCATCCCTGATTCCATGTAAAAATTGTATTCCCATTGCATTTTTCAACATGAAAAGATAGGTTCTGGCTATCTAGGCCATACCACTAAAACACTAAAAGGTTCACTTCAAAAGAATCTTTAGGCAAAGGTTCGTTTTGCTTAAAAAACACACACACACACACACACACAAAAAACAAAACTACACACACACACACACACACACACACACACACACACACACACACACACACGGCAGTTCAGCTAACTGCTAAAAGCATAGAGAACAAAAAGCTGATGAACAGATAATGTAATAATGTTTTCAACATACAAAAGGATATATTTGGTAAGACTGAAGATAGTTACACTGACACCACAGAACCCTAAATCATTCCTTCATCTTCTAGTCAGAAGGTGCAATGATGAGACTGCTGATACTGATTTTCATGCGAACTACTCTTACACACATTTACTTGGAAGCAAGCATTTCTAAAAGGCCCATCTGGTAGAACAAGTGTAAGATTTCCTATATCAGGAGACAAACATTTTGGATTACTATATGATGACCCTGCCTGTCAGTTAACAGACTTCTTTTGGTGTCTCCATAAAGTAGTATTTACAGTTAAATCAAAAAAGATAAATGGAAAACACAAAAATGTAAGCACAGATACTAACAGAGTTTCAAAAAGTCAATTGAAATAAAGAATTAGCTATGCTGAAACTGGTACATTTCTTAGTCAGAAATTCAGTTTAAGCTGGTCAAATGAGGGCTTGTGAAAAAAAAATATTAAAGAACATTTTCAGATGCTGGTGCTCTATCATTAATACCTGTGTAAAAGAAATAAAGAATTTAGCAAATATATTTTTAATTTCTTTAGCACAAACAACTTGAATACATGTTCTCTGGAATATATTGGGAAACTGCCTGTATTTTAAAATGACAGTTAACCTTAATATAGGATCACTTTTAAACAACTGAAAAATGCTAAAGCTCCCACAGTTACCATGGAATTATGTGTTCACATGACTTCAATTTCTACCTAACCATGTGGAGAGTCCAAAAATTAATCATTTAAATACTGACCTCCCATTCTGGCCTTCTCTCCTCACTTTTTGGATAAGCCAATTCTCAATCATAGCACATTAACTACAGATGATTTTTCTGTTTCTGTGCCCAAGCTGCAAAGCACTGCTTAAAATAATATGATGATGATGATAATAATGATGATCACACATTCGATCTATTTTCTACTGAGCTTTTTCCTCACTTGACAATTCCTCCCTATATTCTCCACAAGGGCTAGACCAAGACTCTTCCCCTCATTTTCAGAGGTATGGCTTAATTATTAGATTCATAAGTTTTAGAACTAAAGAATCTCAAAGATATTACTGCCAATTCCTTCATTTTAATTATATAAACTAAGACCTAGAATTTAAAGAACTATAGTTTTACAAACATTGAGCAAATTTACTTGAAGCCCCTCATGCAGCCTCAAGGCTAGCATATTTATTACATCTTGATCCATTCACTATAAAACTCTGGCAAATGAGAACATGCCCCTCTCTTCTACCTTTACTTCCCCATTGTTCCCAACTCTCTCCACATCCAAGAACTCAGTTGCTCTAATCTTCTCTCCCTTCAAGAGCTTAAAGCAAAACTCTTCCATTCTATTTTTCTTTTTTTGTTTGATATCAAGCTCCTTATATTAGTCTTATTTTCTCATACTTATTTAACCACAGTTTGCTCTTAAAGACTCATTCCTTGGCTCTGGGATTTTTGTTCTCTGTGATTTCCAACACTTATTCCCCAAGATGTGCATTTGGTAAAATGCCAAATCTTGATCTTCAGTTTTGAGCTCCTACTCAAGCTCTAAACCTGTATCTCCCTCCAAGCATGACATTTTTACTTGAGAATTTTATTACGATCTCACAATTATCCTCAAATGTAAAGTAATTTCTAAGGTGCTTGCCAACTATAAAAATTTCCAATATAATCTAAAACAAAATTTGTCATTTCCTCTACTCATTCCAAATCAGTTTTCTACTATTATTTCACAATATTTCTATTAGTGGCACCATAATTCTCCCAATAACCAAATACCATCTAGTCTTACTTTAGAATTTGACATTATCCATTCATTTCTAGCCTAATGCTTTACTCAGATTTTCCCAGGTTTTCTCCTGCTTCCAGCAAACAACCTCCCAATTCTACATTATATAAATTCCATTTTAATCTTCCTCAAATGTCACATTATTATCTACTTAAAAACATCCAATAAACCTCCACTGTTAAGTTCAAATCCCTTAACTTGGCATTCAAGTTTTTCTCCAGTTGGTTCCCAAACCATTTTTGCAGTACCATAATCCACTAATTCCCATAAATTATCATATACCTCAATCAAACTCTAGTTACCACCTAAGTAAACATGTCTATATAATCACGTTATACCTGCAATCTCTGGAGTGCCTTCCACATAGTTCACTTATATCCCAAATTTATCATGGCTCACTTCAATTTGATCCTTCTCATGAAATCTTACAGCCCAGGGTATCTTATTTACCACTTAATTATATAATGCCTCACACTGTTATCTAATGTATGTATCATCTCTCACATCAGAGTAAAAACAAACCTACGGAGCGTTAGTATCATGTATCTCTTTGCATCCACCGTATTTTCCTAGCAATCACTTAACAAAAAAAAAACCCCATTGAACTGCATGAAGAACATATCACCTGCTTTATGAGATATTAGCTACTGCTCATGTAATCCCACTTAAGAGAAAGGACTTGCAGAAGGAATAATAGAAATAAAAAGTGACTATTTTGTAACCACTAGAGTAATAATGATTCATGCAAGAATCATCAATGGATGCTAAACAATCACATGAAAGTTTCTTGGGGAACAGGATATTTATACAGTCTCAAAATATATCTGAACAAATTACTTATGAATTACAAAGGGAAAAAAGGTACCTTTACAGTGGAGAAATCTGGCGGACACCAAGTGATCAAAGTTAACATCACCAATAATGGGATAAACTGACATCATGTGCCTCCTGATGTGATGCACTGAGGACACAACATCACTTATGTATTATTCCTGCCAAAAATGCATAACCTGAAACTAGTCATGAGGAAACAATCAGACAAACCAAAAACTGAGGGACAATCTACAAAACAACTGACCTATAGTCTTCAAAAATGTCAATGTGTTGAAAGACAAAGAAAGGCTGAGAAATTGTGTATGTGATCCTGGATTGGATTCTGGATCAGAAAACTTCAATAAAGGGTATCACTACTACACAGGGCAAGGGTGAATTTATATGTGGACCGTATCAGATAAAAGTATTATATTAATGTTAAACTGCCTGATTTGGAACATTGTCCTTTGGTTAACTAAGAGAATTTCCTTGTCCTTAGGATAAATATTCTCAAATATTTGAGAGTAAATAAATCTAAAATGTATTCTTTAATTGTTCAGCAATAATATCAGTAATTTGGATAATAACATGTATCAATAAATGGATTGGCAAAAATGTGGCAAAATATTAATAACAGGTGAATCTACAATGAGATCATTGTACTATTGGTACAACTTTTCCATTTTCTCAAAAATAAAATTTTAAAAATGAATACCCTAATACCACACAAAAGCTTTTGAGTTTTTATTTATCTGTGGTAATTACATCTTATCTGACAATCTTAAAGCCAAACATACTTGCAGTGGAAGAGTTTGCTTTATAAAAACATATGTTCTAAAAAAAATTACATCTTTTTGGAACCAAAGAACCATTTGATAATGTTAACAGCCCAACACTATTTTTTTAAAATTCATATTTCTAAAGTAAAACTCAGTTAAAATAAAGAAAATAAGTTTCAAATGGTAAAAAGTATTAGACAATATAACAATGTAGTTTTCATATTTTCAACTATGCAGAGAAAGGGGAGAAAGCTAATTTTGGTTGATTATGCATTTTAAGGAAAAACTGATGCTCTATAATTAACATATTAATAAATAAGCATTTGTAAATTACTGAAAGTTTGCTTCCTTAACTATGATTACAGAGAATATTGCTCATAGAACACAAATTTCATCTTCCCTCAATTATCAAAAATTCTGATTTAGCTGATTGTAAGTTTTGAGTAAGGTTTTGTAATAAAGCCATTAACTGGTTATATCCATAGGCTTCCTAGAGCCTTTAAAAACAATACTTCTAATCATAGTAAAATGTGGTATAAAGATTTCCTAGATTCAGTATAATTAGTAACAGTCCTTTAAAGTTGGATACCTTATTTATGAGATGTTCGGTAACAACTTCTCTTAGTCCAGTGTAGAGCTTTTCTCCATGTTTATGCAAAACCATTGTATATGCATTTCTATAGAGCTCCTCAAAACTAAGACCACTGTTATTCTTACGCTGGATTTCTTGAATTGCATTTTTCAGAAGGTCCCAAATGCTGTTTACATATTTTTCATCCATGGTCATCTGTAATATCCAAGAGAGAAAAAGAGACAAAAACAAAAACAAAAACCAATGGTTGAAAATTTGTCTGTATTTATCCATAAAGTAAATATTTCATTATATGGCTATGATGATAAAGCTGTATGACTTATAAGGATGTTAACAATCTGTTTTAATAGAAATAAAATAAATTTACAGTTTTTAGAGTTGATAAAAACCATTTTTAAAAAATCCTTTAAGGCCTCCCTCCCTTACCTGCAGCAGAACCCCTCCATTTAAAATCACAATCTCTGTTATTAATACTTGCTTTAGCAGAAAGTGTTAAACATTTTTCCCCTAAGTTTATTTAGTAAAACACAAGCTCAGAGATTTCCTCTCCTATAGATTTACAGAGCTCTTTGACAAATTAAAGATTGAGGAAAGACCTGCATTTAAAAATAAAACAAACAGAAAACAAAAATAAAGCCCACATTTTCTGTTTAACCTAGCATACTCTAATTTTCTTCCTTTCCCAGATTAGATTTCATGATCCATCATTTGTAACTACCTTTTATATAACATTTGTTTTAAGTCACTTGTCCCTCTCTACCTCCCTCCAAAAACACACCATTATAAGACTCAACTGCCTGCCTACACTGCACCCATGTAGTTGAAAGTAAATGAATAAAACATATGCTCATATTCAATTCATCTCAGTTTAAATTCATGACCACTAATCACAAATGGGCCCTTAGTTTAACTCCACAATCCTCCTTTTCTCTAATCTACTGACCCAAATATCCTAGATGACTTTACTATCTTTTTGGATAATGACTTGATTCCTGTTTTGAGAAAACAGGAACCTGAAAAGAAACTACAAATTCACCATATCCACTAATCTAGTTGACTGCATACCAATATAATTTGTTAGTTCTTGTGCTACTAGCAAATTAGTGCCCAGTTCTTATACTCAAATTATAGCACAGGGACAAAAAACACAGGCAAATTCTAGGAACCTGTTATAAATGGAGAATTTCAGAACCCCAAACCAGACCTAGAGAACCATAACTTGCATTTTAACCCCAGGTGATTCACACACAGAATGAAGTTTAACAAGTACTGCTCTAGTTCCATAACAACTCATCTATTCAAGGACCCCCTTTAGCAATCCTCCTTCCTAGCATTATCAAATTTTTTCTCTTCTTTGCTACATAATTTCCATCTGCATTCAAAATGATCCGTTTCCCATCCTAAAAACAAACAAATCCTCACAACCCCACATATTTCTCCAGCACCACCTAATTTCTTTCTTTTCCATTTACAGCAAAATCACAAGGCAGGGAAGGAGAACAACTCTATGTTGATTGTATCCAAGTCCTATTTTCCCCACCATATCTTGAAGCCCCTCTAGTAAGGATTCCCATTTTCTACCATTTCACTGAAATTACTCTTGAAGAGGTCACCAAGGGACTTCCAGATTGCTAAATTTAATAGTCAAAGTCTCAGTTCTTATCTTACATGACCTATCTAGCAGCAATTCAAAGAGCTGATCATTCCTACTTGAAACAGATTTCTCACTTGCCTTCCAAGCTATACCATCTTTCGACTCTACTGGCTTGTATCCGTCAGTCTGCTTATCAGTTCTTCATCACAACTGCCAACCCTAAGGCTCAAGTTCTAAGCCTTTTTGTCCATCCACGCTGTTTTTAAAAGGTGAAGTTGATTTCATCTATTCTCATGGCTTAAGTTAACCTCAAAATTTATATATCCTGTTTGGCCCTCTCCCCTAATATCGGTCATATTTTCAGCTTCCTACTCAATGTTTCTACTTGAATGCCTACTAGCAAGTCTAAAACAGAAACCTTAATCTTTCCCCCTAAATCTGCTTCTCATGCAGTCTTCTCCAAATGAGCAAATGTCCAATCCATCCTTACAATTGCCAAAAAGTTTGTAATCCTCATTACACCCTTACCTCACTTTTAATCCAACTGGTAATTCTATTGTCTCTACCTTCAAAATATATCCAGAATCTAAGCCCTCCTAACCACTTCCATTGCTACTAGCCTAGTCCAAACCATCATCTCTCAGTTTATTGCAACAGTCTCCTAACTGGTCTCGGTTTCTGCTCTTGGCCTATAATCACAGAGCAACCAGACTGACCTTCTGAAAATATGAAATCAAATCATGTAAGTCATCTCATTTTGCTTGGAGTTGGAAGTTCCAACTCTATGCTACAAAGCCTTATTCAAATCTGATAATCTCTCTTACACAAGCTAGTCCTCCCTTCTTGCTCGCTCTGCTCCAGCCACACCAGCTTCCTTGTTATTCCCTGTATACGTCAAACAAGTTCACTTCAAGGTATCTGTATCTGCTACTCTCTCTGAAATGTTCTTCCCCTAAATACTTTCATGGCTCATTCATGTATCAACCTCAAAACTCTGCCCAAGTGTCACCTTAAAACGAAGCTTTAACTGCCCACTCTTTTTAAATAGCAGCAGCCTCCTACTAATGACCCTCAAGTTCTAACCCCACATTCCTGATTTTTCTTGGCCTCCCTCCTCCCAGCCAATGTCAGGTCTATGAAGGCAGGGATTTTTTTCACTGCTGAATCTCTCAGCCACTAAAATCAGACCTGGCATTTAAGCTCTTACTAGTATACTTGTTGACTGAATGATTTCCTGCTAATCTTTGGGTAAGGAGCCCTTTTTGTGCCACATGAACTTTACAAGTTCTGTATTCACAATCTGGGAAATCCTGTAACAATTACTTATCAGCTTCACCATACTTCTGACCTTAAACAAACAGAAATTACTGAGCTAAAATTTCCTCCAAAGAGGGCAGGAAAAAAACAACAACACACCAACTATATGAACTATACGCTTACTGTATTTATTTTGGTGATGGTTTCACAGGTGAATACTTACCTCCAAACTCATCAAGTTGCATACATTAAACACGTACAGTATTTTGTTGTCAATCATACCTCAATAAAGTGGTTTAAAATAAATCCTCTCCAAGCCTCTACTAATGGGTATGAATCTCAAAGAAAAAGGAGTAGGTAGGCAAAACAGTTCTTTCAGTCATTCTACCAATAAAATACCTGCTCAACTATCAATGAAGAGGATTCTTAAGATGATGATTCAAACTGAGTCTTATTATTCTAAACTCTTCTGGAGAGCTTAAAAAGGAACCCTTTGGGAGAACAATGCCTTTCCTTTATTTAAATATGCAAATCCCACCCTGACAGGTTTGGCTCAGTGGATAGAGTGTCGGCCTGTGGACTCAAGGGTCCCAGGTTCGATTCCAGTTAAGGGCATGTACCTTGGTTGCCGGCACATACCCAGTGGGGAGTGTGCAGGAGGCAGCTGATTGATGTTTCTCTCTCATTGATGTTTCTAACTCTCTATCCCTCTCCCTTCCTCTCTGAAAAAAACATCATTAAATATATATATTTTTAAAAAGTATTTAAATATTCAAATCCCAGGTCTATTGACTTTTCTGAAATGGCTTTAATTGAATTTACCCCTACACCTAAACTACTATTTTTTTGGTTAGATATCCTGATACATAGGGTGCCATCCACATCATATAAAATATAGTATATGTGCTGCCGAAGCGAGCACATATCATATAAAATATAAATAAGATGTAGCTATTTAAACTTTTCACAAATAAAAGGTAATAACTTTAATAGTCCGTGTAGTAGTCCCCCTTATCCACAATTTTGCCTTCTGTGGTTTCAGTTACCCACGGTCAACCATGGTCTGAAAATACTAAATGAAAAATTTCAGAAATAAGTAATTCATGATTTTAAAATTACAACCCATCTGAATAGTATGATGAAATCTGGCACCATCCTGCTGTGTGCAGCCAGGACAGGAATCATCCCTTTGTCCACTTGGCAGCTATCTTGGTTATTAGATCAACCATCGCTGCTTCACCGTGCTTGTGGTTCAAGTAACCATTATTTTATTTAATAGTGGCCCCAAAGCATAAGAGAGTAGTGATGGTGGCAATTGGGTATGTCAAAGAGAAGCAAAAAGTGCTTCCTGTAAGTGAAAAGCTTAAAGTTCTCAACTTAATACAAAAAAAAAAAATCACATGCTGGGAGGTTGTGAAGATAGACAACAAGAATGACTCTTCTATCAATGACATTGTGAGGAAGGAAAAAGAAATCTGTGCTAGTTTAGCTATCACACTTCAAACACTTCAAACCACAGCAGTTACAGCCACAATGCATAAGTGCTTAGTGAAGACAAACAGGCATTACACCTGTGGGTAGAAGACATGAACCTTGGCTTCCTCTATCACTGGAACAAGCAAACCTCCTGTTCGCTTCAGCTGCCTGGCTGCCGGCCGCCATCTTGGCTGGCAGTTAATTTGCATGTCTCGCTGATTAGCCAATGGGAAGGGTAGCGAAGTTATGGTTAATTACCATGTTTCTCTATTATTAGATAGGATATATGTGTTTTCCGATGGTCTTAGGCAATCCCTGTGAAAGGGTCATTCGACCCCCAAAGGGATCGCGACCCACAGGTTGAGAACCACTGATCTAGATCACTGCAAGAGTCTTCTAACCATCATGAATGCTAGTAACCTCTTGGGCTCTATCTTCCTCAAAATCACCATCAAAATAGACATATGAGCATCATGCCCTGTTCAAAATCCAACTCTCATTAATGACAGGCCTGTGGGGGTGTATTTTAAAAAGGAACATAACAACTCTTTAAGATCTAGTGTAAGCAACCTCAACCAGCAAAAATGAAGTCAAAGTCTATGCCTACTTGAACCCTTTTCGGTCCAACCGCGAGGCTGACGCGACAAACCAGGCGCTAGAAGCAGGTCCAACGTCGAGCAATAAGAACATTAAAAAGTTCAACATTCAATCCCGTCAATTAATTTGGACCAGACTGTTTGAATTCCAAAAATAACATTGGACCGCAAAGCGTTAACTTCATTTTTCACTCACCACTACCTATTTTACATTTATTCCCTACCGAAGTTAAACCAATAGTAAATCCGGACCACTGTCACTCCTCTCCAATCACTTTCCCATGTCTTCTTCTGCCTCTTCTTTATCTGATTCTTCACATAGCCCCTGAATACAATTCAGGTGTCATATTCTCCAGGGATCCTTCTCTGACTTCAAGCAAAGCACATGACTCCTTCTCAGCTGTTTCATAATATTTGGGTTATATCTATCATTACATTTTCATAATGCTTCACAATATGTTGTATATCTTTTTTTTTTTTACTAGACTGAGATAGTTAAGGGATTGTATGTTTTTCTTCAATGCAACTTAGAAGGCTATAAACAAGTGTTTGGTGAATGAGTATAATTTAACCTTATGTTACACCAATGTAATTTTTAAAACATGAACATTTGAATTACTAAGCACAACATGGAAGAATATTTTAATGTCCTTATCTACAGTAATGAAAGTAATGTTTAAACAATCTAATGTCTTTTTCAAATAGAAATTAAGTACAATAACGTGCAGCAACAACTCAAATTTCAAATATTAATATTTTTGGATTTTTCATTCACCTAACTAAATACTTCACATGGCTACTTAATCATGAGTTTTATTAATAAGTGTTAACTGGGAGAAAACTACTGAATGGAAAAGGCCAATCAGGAGAAGATCCATAAGCTATAATCTTTCCTAAAATTAAACAAGTCCAAAAACAATATACTAAAGAAAACTAGCTTCAAGTGCAAATTCCTACATATACATGCTTTGGTCTTGGAGTCAAGTGAACATGTCAACAATAGTAGCAAAATAATTACGCTAATAATGAACTTTTAATTTCTCCCTCACCCATCCTTAATACAGCAAGCAACATTAGCTGTCACAAAACTTAAAGGCTCTAGTTTTATGTATATTAAAAAAAAGTTTTAACATCCTTATCTTAAATATTTATGTGAGTATGATTTTAATTCCATTTGATGAAACTGATTTACTTAGGTTGCAATAACTGCAAATATACTCAAGAGGGACTTGGTAACAATACTTCAGCAAAACAAATGATAAAATAAAATGCACCCACATATACACAAATATTTAATATTTGCTAATTGTTAAGTGTATACAATATCTACCCCCAAGCAGCTCAAGTACGAAGTGATCAGCCAGCAAAGTAAATTCATTTGGTAGGAAAAAAAAGCAAAAGCTCTTTTTTAAAGGGAAGATATAATTACGTATTCTTAAATTCTTAAGGTTTAGTAAAACTTTTAAAAATCAAATCAAGACTTTAACTTTTAAAAGTGACCTTTTCCCCTTTACCTTTCCCCAATTCAAAATTGAAATTCCCTCATTAGAAAGTACCAATAACACGCTAACAGTCTTTATTTTCTTTCACAAACATCTGACTTTTCATCTACATTACTTCAAATGATACAAAAACATTAACTTTCTAAAGGTCTGAATTTGAAAGGATGTAAGTCTATTATATACTTACACATCTTGACAGTCAGGTAACTACTAAAAGTTGGAGAGAACTATAATATGAGACAATTAGAACTAAAATGAAGAGAACTATATTCTTCACATTCACTATATACAAAGGACAAGAAGTCTTTAGTCCCCTATGAATAATTGTCTACAAGAAATTTAGAACAGGGTGGGTGGGGGAAAGGGTGAAAATTTGAAATTCCAAGCAATTCAGAATGACACAGCTAGAAAAAATAAAGAAGGAAAAATGCTTGATCTTAATTTTAAGCTTCAGCCTCAAAAAAGTTGCTTTGGTAAAAATATCTGAGGAATGGCAATGTTCTAGTCAGACACAACTAAGCCATCAATTAAGAAAGGAAGCTCCCTCTCAGATTTTAAGCATCTCAGGGTACTATAAAAAGTCTCTCCTCCTTTATTTTATTGTATCCTTTATAATACATAGCACAATGCCTAGATAACAGTCAAAAATGATTTAAATGCAGTCTAGTTATTGTTAATGATGATTAATCGTATTTGATGACAAAGAACTACGTAATGATTTATGACATCTGCAACAACCCTATTTATCCATCAGTTAATCTTTAAGCAAACTCAACCAGCAAAAATACAGCCAAAGACCCAAGCTTTGAGAAAAAAGCCCAGTGGGAAACATTCAGACTTTGGACAAGTTATTTAACTTTCCAAACTGCATTTTCATCTGCTTGGGGAGGGGGAAATGGGGAAGACACTGTATTGTGTGGCAATTAAATAAGTTTGTAAAAGCATTTGGCACACAACACTTGCTCGATAAATGTTTCTTTACTACACAGAAGAGACACATAGAGTCTTAATGACTTAAAACCTGAAGTTAACACAACTGATGTTTGATTAACTGGTTTCTCTTTGATTCCAGTGGACACCTGAAGGGAGTGGAACTGGGCTGCCAAAAGTAATAATTGTTGTCAAGGAAAGAGAGAAAAATATTGTCAATTGGTAAAGCACCGTAGCCTGGTACAATTCTGTGAAATCATAAACTAAGTCTCATCTACACTCAGTTGGCCTCCAATATCATTAAATTATAGAACAGTAATGTGGTGAGAAAGCTAAATCACCAACAGAAAGTTCAATTACAATCTACATTTCAGATCTCACATGAGTTAGCTGTTCAAAAATCAATTTGAAAATTTTGGACATTCTTTTCCAAAGACACAAATCAAGTTTCCAGATTAAGCTATTAAAATCCGTTTAAATCACACCTGATTTAAGAGTTCAAATGTCTCTCTGTGAATGACTTGCATTTATGAAAAAATGTATGTGTAACATTTAAGTCTCATGATGATCACAATAAGTAAGATGCACTCCTAAGTATTTTCAATGAGACAAGCAGTATGTCACTATCCTATATTGGTGTTAGAATTGTTACTTGGCACCCTGAAATACATTTTACCCAGCGAATAAGCCATATTCACCTTGATTAAAACTCTTCAAACATTTTAATTAGAGATCCTCTCTATTAAGATAATAAAAGTTACTACATCTGTAAGATCAACACTTTAAAATGATAAAAACATTTGCTGCATTTT